>NW_026895149.1:47500-139342 GCF_033153095.1 Gastrolobium bilobum | reverse complement strand
TATCTTGTTTGTTTTATTTCTTTAGCATGGGTGATTCGTGATAACACATTCGATTTCGGACACCAAGTTGGACGCGTTTTGCTGAAGTTTTGTTTGACTATTGGGCTTGTAATTTAAATTAAAACCCAATTACTTAAGTGGCCCAAAGCCAAGTTTTATCGTTTCATTTTATTTTATTCGTTTTTTTATTTTATGTTTGGGCTGAAGCGATGAAACCCTAGCCGTCCTGCGTGACGGCTATTTAAAGGGGACTCTAGGAAACCCTTGGTAGTCAGTTTTTACAACAGAGAAGTTCTCTCTGAGTTTTTATTCAATTGCGTTCTTCATCTTTTTTCTTCTTCTTCTTCTTTTTATTTCAATTATGTTTACCTAAGGGTAATGGATTCCATGGATTGGTCTTGAGGATCTGCGTTTATTTCAAATCAGTTTTGTTTCCCTTCCCAACTCAGATTGATATCGTGCGATCGTGGATATTCAATCTGAGGTTCGCGATTGCGATTATGGAAAGGGATTAATCATCAGATTTGATGATTAGGTTGATTGACCCTATGACCTTAAATCAAGCGGGCTGATACTTTGCGATTGTATGAGTAGAAGCATCGTCTTTGATCAAATGCTAAGCGATCGCTTAGAGAGGGTTGTCAATTGGAAATAAGGATTCTGATCCGATTGACAAATCAATCACGATTCTGATATCTTCTTATCCGAGGAAAGACGTCCATGGAACCCAAACCTTAGGTTGGTTATTTTTAATTACGAATTTTTATTCCAAATTTATATTCTGCCTTTTTAATTGTTGAATCAAAATCCAAAACCCCCTTTTAATTTTCTGTTCTCATAAGCGATTTTAACCAAAACAATTTCCTTGAGAGACGACTTAGGGTTTCCACTTTACTGCAAATTTTCTGAACCCTAAAGAATTAATTTTTAATTTGCGCGAGTTCGACAACTCGTGTCAAATTTGGCGCCGTTGCCGGGGAAATTGCATCGGTCTAAATCGTTTTCTGATTCTTGATCATCTTCTTTTTCATCTTCATCTTCTTTTTCTTTAATTTTCGTTTTTGAAAAAAAAAATTCAATCAAAAAATAAAAAAATAAAAAAATTGGGGAAATCGGTAAAACTTCAGTTTGAGCGATTGGTTCCAGGACGTATCGGGTATTTCTGAACTTGTTCAACTTGCTCTGATCGCTCTGAAAATTGGTGAGCTGAAGGAGACGATCATCCCTGTCAAAAGTCGTGAGGCTTTGCCTCACGTATCAGGCCCTGGTTTTGCCAAATTCCTTCGTTTACTATTTTATTTTATTTTTTGAAAATTTTTTATTTGATTTTTAAGTCCGTAGGGTTATTTAGAATTTAGGAGAGTTGGTCTCATATCATTCTGAGTTCATTTATTATTTTTAGTAGATTTATTTTTGCTTCTGTTTGCTATGTATCCAATTTTTCACCCTACAGATGCTTGTCCTTCCTTTCCAGACAGCGGTTTCCAAGTTGATCAGTCTGTTGCTGCAGTTTTTCCTGGAAAGCCACAGTACCAGCAGCAGCAACAACAGTACCAGCAGCAGCAGCAAAATAATCCATTCTCCAACACTTACAATCCTGGCTGGAAGAATCATCCCAACCTCAGATGGAACCAGAATCAGCAAAATGTTCCATATCAGAGTCAACAAAATTTTCCATACCAGCAGAAGCAGCAATTCATTCCACAGCAGAGACAAAACTTCCAGCAACCTGCTCCCCAACAGTTGCAATAACAGCCACTAGTGCAGCAGCAAGCTAGTAGCAATGGCCCTTCTTTGGAAGATTTAGTGAAGCAGATGGCAACTATCAATTTGCAGTTCCAGCATATTACTAAGTCTTCCCTCCAGAATCTGCAAACACAGATTGGCCAACTTGCAACGTCATTGAGTCAAAATCAACAAGCAAGTGGCAGCTCCCTTCCATCCTAAACAGTTCCAAATCCAAAAGGAAGAAGAAATGTGAGTGCTATTACTCTGCGGTCTGGCAAGCATATGGAGGAGCCAAACCACACTGCTGCTGAGACATCTAAGGGAAGTGACACTAGCTCCAAGAAGCAGAGCACTGATACATCTGAGCATTCTGTTTTCTGCATTGATGTGATAGATGAAGTTGTTGAGGATGTTTCTGCTGAATTCCTTGCTGATTTTTCATCTACTGATTCTGATTTATGTGGTTGTGGTGATAGTCAAGAGTGCATTGTGTGTGCTGAAATAGCATCTCATCTTTCTGGTTTCAATGATGCACTGATTGATGATTCTGATTCTGCATTTTCTGAATTGCCTGCTGATATTATTGATGATCCTAATTCTGTTTCTGAGAATTTGTTTACAGGCATTGCTGCTGACTTGTTTTCTGCAGAATTTGCACCACTAACTACACCTCTTCCATCCATTGAGCAGCCTCCAAAATTGGAGTTGAAGGTTCTGCCCTTACCTGTGATAGTGGCCAAGAACCTTCTACCTGAGCAGGAGGTGAAGCTTCTGACATTGCTGAAAGAAAATAAAAAGGCAATTGGATGGACTTTAGCAGATAATGTGGGAATCAGCCCTTCCATGTGCATGCACCGCATTTTACTTGAAAGTGTTAAACCAGTGAGGAAGAAATCAAGCTACTTGATGCTGTTTATTCTCCTTAGGGAGTTCAGGGAGTTCTCTTCCCTCTTTTTCTTTTCTTTCTGTTATTTGCATTTTTATTTTTCTTTTCCTTTCTTTCTTTTAGTTTTTGACTTTTTCTTTTCTTTCTGTTATTTGCATTTTTATTTTTCTTTTCCTTTCTTTCTTTTAGTTTATGATTTTTCATAGGTAGATTTTCTTTTTCTTTCTGGTAATTATTGAGTGGTACATGGAGTAGACTTAGATCACAGTGTTTGATAGCATAATCTGTTAGGCTTTGATCTCGATTCTTGGATTACAACTACCTGGTTATTGATTCTGTGCTGTTGATTGCATGACTTGGTTTACCCTTGTGAGGTTTTGAGCCCGCATACATGGCATATCTTCTGGCCATGCTTTCTTTCTTGTGTGTTTCTGCTCTTGATTGTTGTCCTCTAGAACTTGCTCTTGTTCTTTTTGAAACTGCATTTTTCACTTGCATGCATGAATATGATTGAGGCATTCTTTCTTTTCTGTACCCACTTTAGCCAGATAACCGTCCCTTATATTATTATCCCTTGGTGAGCCCCTTTGAGCCTTTATATCTTTTATTTCTTAAGCCGCATTACAAGCCTAAGTGAAAAACCAATTAATTCCACACCCTGGAGTTTTACTGAGCATTGGTTTCATTGTGATGTTGTGTTTAAGTGTGGGGGTTTGCCCGAGACGGACAAAAGTTTAAGTGTGGGGGGTGACTATCTGATTCATTTCTGCTATGTGGTTTTACTTCTTCAAAACAAAAACAAAAAAAAACAAAAAAACTAAAAAACAAAAAAAACAAAAAAGAAAAAAAAAAGTGTTTATCTTTTCAGTATCTTTGTTTTATGTTCTTAGTTTAGTTCTTAACTTTTGCTCTTTGTAGAATTCTGGGGTGTTTAGCTTTCTCTTCCATATTCATCCATACCTTTACCTCAGCCCCATTACAACCCTGCATAAAGCCCTCTTGATTTGTGCATGCATGTGTTATGAGCAGTGGAGAAGTAGAACTTGAGCAAGCCTATGGTAGGATGATTTTCTTGAGTTGATTTGAGTGATATACTGAATTAACTGATACACTTGAGAGAAAAATTGAGAGCATCTTGTGAGGAACCATTTTTTATGCAGTTAGCAGTTGCAGTTGAAGTTAGCAGGTCTTGTGATTTGAGATTAGGGAATTTCTGTCCGGATTGATTTATCTGTAGAAGACTTGTGATCTTTGTATATTTTCTGTATGCTTGGTAATTGTTAGAAAGGATTGGTTGATCTTAGTATTTACTTTCAATTTTAGTTTTTGCCCAGGAGTGCAAAAAGATAAGTGTGGGGGAATTTGATAACACATATTTTGTTACACTTATTTGTTACTCTTGATTAGTATTTTTAGGATTTATTTGAATAAAATAATGATTGTTAGAGTTAATTTAGGTTTTTAGTTTTTAATTGGGTTTAATTTATTTTCGTCAGAATTTTTCAGCTTTACGTTTCTTCTGTATTTTGGCCATATCTCGGTCCATAGTTGTCGGATTGACTCCGTTCTTGTTGAGTTTTTCAGATAACACAGAGAGCTACAATTCTTATGCAGAGCTCTAAGCCCAATTCGGACTAGAAGCTGGTCGATTTCGGACACCAAGTTGGACGCGTTTTGCTGAAGTTTTGTTTGACTATTGGGCTTGTAATTTAAATTAAAACCCAATTACTTAAGTGGCCCAAAGCCAAGTTTTATTGTTTCATTTTATTTTATTCATTTTTTTATTTTATGTTTGGGCTGAAGCGATGAAACCCTAGCCGTCCTGCGTGACGGCTATTTAAAGGGGACTCTAGGAAACCCTTGGTAGTCAGTTTTTACAACAGAGAAGTTCTTTCTGAGTTTTTATTCAATTGCGTTCTTCATCTTTTTTCTTCTTCTTCTTCTTTTCATTTCAATTATGTTTACCTTAGCCATGCGAGGCTAAGAACCTTTTAATCAACCTAAGGGTAATGGATTCCATGGATTGGTCTTGAGGATCTGCGTTTATTTCAAATCAGTTTTGTTTCCCTTCTCAACTCAGATTGATATCGTGCGATCGTGGATATTCAATCTGAGGTTCGCGATTGCGATTATGGAAATGGATTAATCATCAGATTTGATGATTAGGTTGATTGACCCTATGACCTTAAATCAAGCGGGCTGATACTCTGCGATTGTATGAGTAGAAGCATCGTCTTTGATCAAATGCTAAGCGATCGCTTAGAGAGGGTTGTCAATTGGAAATAAGGATTCTGATCCGATTGACAAATCAATCACGATTCTGATATCTTCTTATCCGAGGAAAGACGTCCATGGAACCCAAACCTTAGGTTGGTTATTTTTAATTACGAATTTTTATTCCAAATTTATATTCTGCCTTTTTAATTATTGAATCAAAATCCAAAACCCCCCCTTTTAATTTTCTGTTCTCATAAGCGATTTTAACCAAAACAATTTCCTTGAGAGACGACTTAGGGTTTCCACTTTACTGCAAATTTTCTGAACCCTAAAGAATTAATTTTTAATTTGCGCGAGTTCGACAACTCGTGTCAATTCATCTGCAGTGTCCTTAGCTCTCTTCTTTCTCTTATTCTGAGAGGTTGATGCCAAGTGAGCACTATCAGTATTTTCTCACTGAAGCCTTTCTTCCTCTTGCACACAGTGAGCAATAAGCTTATTAAGAGCCCATTTGTCTTTTTTTGGGTATTGTAACTCATTACAAATTGACCGTATTGTGCAGGAAGATAAATAAGAACTAAGTGCACGAGCAAATCATCATATAGTTCTAACTTTAGTGCCTTGAGCTTTCCAGCAAGAGAAGACATCTTTATGATGTACTTCCTTATGTTTCCCTTTACTTTATACATCATATTAATGAGTTTGGACAAGGTTTGACTAATCTTGGTCTTTTTATTTCGAGCAAAGTATTGCTCGAATTCCTTCAGAAACTTCTTGGCATCAATACTCTCAACTATCGAGCCCCTAAATGCCTCTGGAATGAAGCATTTCATGATCATCAGACACATGTGATTTGAGTGTTCCACTTCTCAATCTTATTCATATTCGAATTTTTTGGAGTGGAAGTGGGTTTCTCATTCCTTAGCGCATTGTCCAAATCCATGCAGCCGAGAATATTTCCACATTCTCTTTTCACAGCTTGAAATTCGTCCCATTAAGCATAGGAATAATACCACTTGAGCAGCAAAGTTAATTGCAGTAGTAGAAACTATATTGAGAACAAATAAGATATCATACCTATAACAGTCATATCATGTATATATTTAAACAACATCATGATCATATTACATACATGATATTGACAAATAATCTGAAGTCAAATGAGTTTATTTACAAGATACCTAGCACAACATTGACATTCAGTCTTTGAACAAAAATATAACCTTGTAAGTGGTACTCTCAATGCAGTAACCAAACATTGACAATAAGTCCTGTCAAACAATAGCCTTCCTTTGGGCCGACTATGACTCACATGGTGAAGCCTTAATAATTGTCACATTTTTATTACTACAGATATGTCCATTACTTGGCAAAATAATAACTTTCCTTTGGGCCGATTATTATCCACATAAGCAACAAACACACACATGATCATACAACATATATTATTTGGCCAAACAACTACCTTCCTTTGGGCCGATAATTATTCACATAAATAATATATATTTTTATGATCAACCTTTTTGAAATCAAATTAACCTTTATAAATTCGGCCACTTTGGCGGCTAACAAATCTATCATATTCAATTTCAAAAAGAGACCTTTAGGGATAATAAACACATTTAAAAATACAATAACAACAATAAAGAAAATTATTCTTTATTAATCCTCAATATATATATATACACACACATATTGTATCATTATTTCAATAACAATAAATACTTCTTCATTATAAGGCTTAAAAATTAATGCACAATCGACTCACAGGTAAGCCTTTTCAAATGAAAGCCTGAAAATGATGCACAATACCCAAAATAAAATTTAAATTTTCCTTTTGACAAAGAATATCAAATCTAAGAAAACCCCCCAAATCAAAGACGCGACCTTAAACATTTCATTTCTTTCAAACTATAAGTCCAAATTTTCCTAAGAGAATTCATTGTTCGTTCAAATTTCGAATTCAAACAATAAACCCTCATCAACTATAAAGCCAAAAAAAAAGTTTCAAACATTCCATCTTTATGTAGATCTGATTCAAAAGTTTAAATAATAAACCCATATTAAACTGCGAATCCTAGATTTTCAAAAAATTGTAACTTTTGTTCCAAAACTAAAAATCACCGTCATGGAACAAAAATAACACTACATAGTTAATACTAAATACATAAAATGGAACCCACGTTCAAAAAGTAATAAACTTAATGTCAAAAGACAATAAAGCAAATTTTTTCATGATTCATCATATATAAAAATCACAAAACTTAATTCCCTCATAATTCAATATGATGATGGCTCTCATACCATTTGTTGAAATAATTATTCCTCTTAACCTTATGGTGATAACCATCACCAACAAACCAAGATCCGTCATACTAAATCATAAAGGAATATTAACATAAAGGTGGAGGCATACATGTCTCCATAGCAGCGGAATAACTTTGATCTTCTCGTTTGGTGTATGCAATCTTCCTTTGTCGAATAGCCTTAATCCTTAATTTGATCTTCTCTTTATGGGGTATGCGATCTTCCTCAGTCAAATATCCCTAATCCTTATTCCTTAGTGTGCTATCTCTCTCTTGATGGGAAAGAGAAACTAGGGTTTTTATTTGACATATTGGGGACCACAACCTTTTATAGTGTTTTTTCTTTATTGTTGGGCCGGTAAACTCTCATTATACCTAGTTGGTCCAACACTGGTATCCACTCATTTGTCCCACACTTACTTAGGAATATATTTGGGCATCTTTATTTGATCACTTTAATTTATCTAATATATATTAAATAACATAATATATTTATGTATACAATATGTAGCCCACAAACACATTTGGAAATATAATTTCCTAATATCAAGTTCCTGGGTTATTTTTTATGGCCTTTTTCATTTCTTTGCTCTTACCCCGTAGCACCACATACAACTACAAGTGATACACCATTAGTAGGGCGCCGATTACATTAAACATGTTGCAAAAAATCATATCATAAAAGTGTAAGTTGAACTTGAACACATTACGTACCTTCTCACAGATATCTATATTTAAGTAAACAAGGACTTGAGGTATACCTTGCTATATATATAGGTTCTCATCTAACATAAAGCAACTAGCAATAGCCACAAGCACAAGCATCAGAGGGTTGAAATTAAAACAGATGCAAACGTAAAAGTCTCTCATCCGTACACACCATGCAATGGCAATAATTGTAAAAAAGTTTGGGATACACCACCCCAAAAGCTAGCTCAAAGGGTGGGAGTGCCCAATGCCTTATAAAGGCCACATTAGTTGCCCACACAATCAATGTGAGACTATATATCTCAACACGCCCCCTCACGCAAGAGCCATTTGGGCTAGAAGCGTTGAATCGCACAGGCCCAATTTTTGGTTTACCTATTTGTGCTTTTTATTTTAATTCCACTTACTTGAAAGTGGGGGCCGTGAGAATCGAATTTGTGACCTTATAGTCATTCAAACTCTGATACCATGTAAAGAACTTTGGGATACACCACCCCAAAAGCTAGCTCAAAGGGTGGGAGTGCCCAAAGCCTTACAAAGGCCACATTAGTTGCCCACACAATCAATGTGGGACTATATATCTCAACAATAACCACTACTCCTCCGGAGGCCACAATTCCCTGCAACAACATTTTATTCATAATTCATTATTGGTAACCTTAGCTCACCACCTAATACCCGAACCCAACTTCCATTGCATCCAATCCTTCTCAACAACATGAAGGGCAAAGGCTGCAGCTTGTATTGCCCACATTAAGGACATCAATGCAGTGCATCAGTGTTGGATTGGGTACTCTTTACTCATCTTAGACTGTTCCATATAATGATCAATGAAAAACGAAATCTCAAGCCAAACCACAGTTCACAAATATGATATTATAAAACAACAGAAAGAGTTAAATTAATGCAAAACAGCCAAAACTGAAGCAGCTTCCGAAAGCACACAGAACACCCAGAGTCACTATGCAAAGTTGCTACTTGGCCAATTTGATGCAAAAGATTAGTGCGGAAGGTCCTGATGTTAATTTTTGTTCCTTTGAAAAATGCCAGCAGCATTCACCCGCCAATTCCTGTTATCATTCCTAACACCTTGGCCTTCCCTGCTGCCGTTCGTATATTTAACTTTTCCAAGCTACCAAAATTTTAAAAAATTAATGCAACCATGCAAGTTCAGTATGTTAAGTAGAATATTATTTTTGATAGGCTACCACTATTGATGGTATTTTCAGATTTTTTTTTTGTTTCCCAGGGGTGTCCCACACATGACGTACTATGCGAAGGTTTTTGCCACCGACTCCAAATTGTTTTGCCTAGAATTTGAATCAGAGCTTTTTTAGTTCCAACAACGCTCCTTGAGCTGTGCCACCCTTTTGAGTTTTTTTAGTTCTACGCATACAGATTGATTTCATCTATATGACTTTGTGAGAATTAAATCACTAGTGCCCTTATCATGTAACGTTCCTAGCTAGTCCCTTCAATTAAATAATAGTATCTCAAGAAAAATAATTAAAAGAAAAAATGTTACCATTTAGAAAAAAAAGTTGAAGTGTCCATTTTTAATTAAAGAGGCAGAAAAATGGTTAAATCCAAGTTTGTAGTTCATCTACTTTTAAGTTTATTACATTTATTGGGTTAATGTTACTAATGGTTATTAGTGTAGGTCTAAATCTTTACTAGTCTGAGGTATGACAGATTATTAAAGTTGATATCAGCAAGTATGCTTACATAAATACACTTTATGCCTCTTATTTACTTCATATTGAAAAGCTTTACCAACTTGGAGTTATAGAGGAAGACTTAAGTCATTTAACCCGTCATGGAGATCGTTGATTATAATTTAATTATACAATCACGGCCATATACCCTAGTCTATTGAGACTTATTATGTGGTGCTATAAATTGATTTATTCCTGCATAGTAATAATCTATTTAAATAAAAAATATATTGTGGTGATGATTGGTGAGTACACACACGGAACATGGCCAAGATAAAAGTGACCTAAAGAATTAGTATGGCTGGCCAATTCCTTAATTTTCCTTGTGATTCGCTTTGAAACGTAGTTGTCAAAATTCTTCAACACATCAAAGGATCAGTAGGAAAGTGATCATTATACAAAGATAAAAGGCATATTGAGGTCTAATTGGGCTGGTTCAGATAGACAATTCACTTTGGGCTCCTATGTTCTATTTGGGGGAAATATGATTTCTTGGAAAAGTAAGAAACAAATCGTGATAGTCAGGTCAAGTATTAGGGGTCGAATATCGAGCAATGAGAGCTACAATTCATAAGTTTATGTGGTTGGAGTCTCTGAGGAAAATATCCTATGAAACTAATATGTGACGATCAAGTAGCATTACACATATTTTCTAACCAGGTCTTTCATGAGAGTGCGAAACATATCAAAATTGATTATCATTTCTTCCAAGAAAAAATTCAATCTTGAGAGATTGAGACAATATTCATCAAATCCAATAATCAAGTTGCAAATATTTTCACCAAGACTCTTAAAGGTCCCAAGTACATTATATTTGTAGCAAGCATGTCACATAAGATATATACGCATCAACTGGGGAGTGTTAGAATACTGGAATGTATATTGTTTTATCAGTCAATTGGGCTCAAGCCCGTGTACTCTGTTATTATAAGTCTTGCGTGATCATATTAAAACTCAGCTTCAAGTCTCTTTATTATGGTTGGAACCCAAGAACATCTGCATGAAATTGATTTGGCTTATATAAGTATAGGTGCTTTGTATTATAGGGTAAAATATAATTGGCAATCACTAGTAGAAAAGCATGATTCGAGCAAATTACGTCCTTTTATTTTATCAAAATCTAAACCATTATTTTTTTTTCTAAATTAGTTTTATTACCATTGCACTTTAATCTATAATATTTGGTCATTTAATCCATTTAATGCAAAATTTGAATTTTTTTACCAATCAATGTAACTCCAAAAGATTTTATCAAAATAATATAGTGACATGCACGAGGAGATCGTGTGGATTCAAGTTGCATAGTGATTGAGTGGATGTTCGGGTTTGCCATATGACATGCGCTGCAAGATGGCATGGGGATATTCGTCACTTGCGTTATTTAAATTTCCTTGCAACACACACCACATGTCCGCATGACATACTTAAACGTATGCGTACCAGTGCATTACTTTTGGTAAAAGCTTTTAGATTTACAATAATCTGATAAAAAGATTTTAAAGTGGCATTAATTGGGTCAAAAGACCCTAATATTTACCTTGTACATTAATTGAGTTTTTGCCCTAATATTTACCTTATACTTTCGAGTTTTGTAGATTTTGATTAGAAGTTGGTTTGGATATTCTAATTTGTTGGATACACTTTAAAGGTAAAATTTAATTGCCAACCACTTATTAAAAAGAAAACCAAGGGTGTGGATTTGAATAATTCAGTCCGTTGTTTATTATTATTATTATTATTATTATTATTATTATTATTATCTATAAGCTTATATTTTTTCGATAAAATAAAGGGGCCATAGGCCTACAGGCCACAGCCCAACAAGAAGCCAACCAATAATCTCACACGTGGCCTTCCCTGTACGTGCGAAGAAGACTTCATCTACATGCAAGTCTCTGTTCTTCAATCCTCCCTTCGAAAAAAGTTATAATACTACCGTGCTATGCACAAATTACAATCGATTAATAAAGGTGTTTCATATCAATTAATATAAATTTTGAAGAAAAAACAAAAATTAAATATGATAATTATATATTTTCAGAAATACATAATTTATAATTTTGTTTTAAATTACCGTCGTAATTAATATTTAGTATGATTTTAATACTGAAAATGCTCACCCTCCATTAATGATATATATATGTATATATATATATATATATAGAGGTAGGATCCTTTGACACCGGTGTCAAATTTAAAGTTTGACACCTCATCTGAAAGTCGTTAGATCAAAAAAGATCAACGGTATCACATGCTTACAAATCAGAGTCGTTAATCTTTTTTGATCTAACAGCTCTCAGATGAGGTGTCAAACTTCAAATTTGACACCGGTATCAAAGGATCCTACCTCATATATATATATATATATATATATATATATATATATATATAAAGTATGTATAGTGTACTTTATATAGTTAGTCGCATTCAGCATATCAAACTTCAGTTCATATATATGTACTTTTTTTTGTTGTAAAGTATTGTACTTTATATATTTAGTCGCATTCACCTGGTTAATAATGGATCTAGAATCACTTTCAACAAGTAACTTCTGATTCCTTCATTTCAGGCAATCTCCGTACCAAAAGTGATGCCCCAAAGCTTATCTTCAAATGAGTAGCACTCACCGAAAGTGATGCCCCAAAGCTTTTTTTCCCAGGAAAGGGGAAAAAATCATTTGCTCATATTTCGTAGAAAAAAAAAATATGAAGATTGATTGGAAAAAAATTTTCCCATCATTTACTTTTCTACATACAATTATCATGAAAAATTATTATTGATGGGGTGGAAAAAAAAATTTCTATGTGATGCAAAAATTATTACATAATATCAGCAAAGGTAACCCATATTCCCAAAAAAAATTAACCTACCAAACATTTAACCCAAAATTTCACCATATTCTTATAAATTATTTTTTTCTGATAAATAAAATTTCTTTCCTACCAAACGCTGTTTACCAACCGCATCCCATGTCCCGTGGAATATCTAGGAGCTTATATTTTGTTAAAATTTAATGGGTTACTATCTTTTCATATTAACCCAAATATAAATCATCGACTTTTATTAATTAATGGTTATTTATAGTACTGCACTACGTACTCTTTAAAATTCACTACTTAAAAATTTTGATCCTAAGATGTTAGTTATGGTTACCATTCTATTTTATAGATAGAATATCTCATGGCCTTTCAATCTTATGAGAAAAGAAATGTAAAAAAACAATAACAACTACGTTTTACACTATGGTAGCATATGATATTATATTTATCTTTTTCTTTTCTTTTGAGATTCGTATCTAATGATATTGGAAATGAATAAATAGAATATGCATACAAAAATAGACATTATATCCTATTTCTACTAAGGTTAATCAAAGACACAAAAAATTTCAAATTGGTTAGTAGATTTTGATTTAATAAAAATTAGGAGTTTAAGGAATTGGGTTAAAAAGAATTTTACTAATGCATTGCCGATTCCTAAGTAGGATTCAACACGGCGCTATGGCATATTATCATAATAATTTTATTCATAAGTGAGTTTTTTTTTTTTACAAAGACCATCAACACTTAAGATTTCAGAAAAAAAATAGTATAAAGAGATTAATTTAAGGATTTATCATTTCTCCTGTTATAGGAGATAAAGTTATCTCTAGCAATTACAAAACTACGTTGTTTTGAGAATTGAGGGACAGTCCTTCTTAGTGCCAATCCCCTGTTTCATTCCCGTACAAAACATTTTGAACTTGATCTTCATTTTGTACGTGAGAAAGTCATCAACAAGCTTGTTTCAGTTCATCATGTCCCAGCTGTTCATCAACTTGCAGATGACCTCACTAAAGCTATATCCAACACTTTTTTCTCTGATTTTCGAACCAAGCTTCGTGTGTCAAACAGATTGACCACTTCGCTTGAGGGGGGATGATAGTGTATCTGATATAATCAGTTAGGATTGCAACTGATATATTCAGTTATAACTGTTTGATGACAGTTATATTTATATTCTGTTATTAATGCTTAAGCATTTAGTGAGTAGAATAGCTTAGTATATATAGCTGGCACTTGTAATACTCAAGAACTAAGTTTTCATTTTCTCAATATACAAGATTACAGTTTCAGTTTCTTTCTCTAAACTCTGATATAAATAATATTTTGATAAAATTCCTATAACAAAGAAACAAATAAATTTCTTAAAAAATCCTTCATTATCTCTCACAATTCAAAAAATGACATATGGTTTTGGAATTGCTAAAGACAACTTTATCTCCGGTTACATAAGAAACACTTTTCCATGTATATTAGGTTTAACATTTCTGTTTTTGCTGCAGAAATTTTTTATTTACCACACTCACTTTTATGTTAGTATGTCTGAGAAATATTTTTTGCAGCAAATTAAATCAAAAATATTTTTTCTATATATATTACAATAACAAATTTAATATTTCGTGTTAATCTAAAATGTTAACAAAGTAAATATTAAAGAGAAAAATGTGTCAGTTTAAAGGATAGTCCTTTTAGGTAAGAGTAATGTGTTTTATTTAAAATTTAAATTAAAAAAATTTCACTCACACTCTCCTTCATGATCAATCTTTTTCTCTCATTTAAAAAGACATAATTTTATATTTTTTAAAATGACACATATTTTTTTCATATATAAATTATTGATGTGAATTTTGTTAGTCACGGAATATCCTTACATGATATATACCTGCTAAAAACCATGACCATTTGCAATTGCTTGTGTACCGTTTCTTCAATTATTTTATACAGATTTAAATTCTAAAGCATAATGTTTAACAACAAAGTGTTTTCTTATGTAAATCTCTCAAAAGATTGTTCTCACTTCAATATATATTGATGACATTCGTATTGTTGTTTATATATAAATAAGGAATATGTTATTCTGCCTACTCTTATTTTACCTACCTTTGTCTACCTCTCTTAACACCGTTAGATTATAATCTCATCTAATATTGGAGATTTGCGAAATAAAATAAATTATTTTCCCTTTTCTTTCTCCTTACTACCTTCACACTCTTTCTCTCTCCTCCCCTTTCTCTTTATTGATTTGCGTAATTTACAATCTGAATTTATATTTGAATTTAAATTCAATAAATGATTAATGACATGATAATTCTGCTAGATGAATATAATTTTCAAATTTTCTTGAATCTGATATAATTGAACACGGTAGAAACTATAAAAATACAAAAAAATAAAAACCACGAAGAATCTCTTTCTTCGAATTAATCCATGATTACCGTAAGCTATATTATCTTTATTTATATTTTTACGAAATTCAGTTTTAATTGACAAAAAGACTGAGATTTAATTATTTACAAGATTCTATTATCTCCAAAATTGTCAAACTTTATCTCTACAGAGTACAGATTCACCAGCCTCTGAACCAGACTGAGATTTAATTATTTACAAGATTCGATGATCTCCAAATTTACAAGATGGGATCAAATTCGATTATATCCAGATTTAATACAATTTTCAAGATTCAATTTATACCTCTTAATTTACAAGAATATTCTCAATTAATTTGTTTTCATCTAGGGGTTCATGGCTAGTTGCTTTACCAAATGATCAAAATATATTATTAGGTAACGCACTGGAAGTTTTCAACTTTATAATTGTTTGCGAACAGCTAGATAGTCACACTATATATGCCTCTCCTTTTTTAGTACAATAAAAGGGCCAAGGCCCAAAAAAAAACAGAGAAGCTAAGCAATAATAGAGCTAGCATCTAAAGCTAGCAGACTCCCCAAAACAGAGGGGGGGACATGGGCCAAACAATCCGCCCATATATTCTTAGGGTTATGTTTATCTCATTTTACATGAGATAAACATCTCTCCTACACACACAAAAAGAGGTTGGATTCAATCGCTTTTTTTTTCTCTCTCCTTTTACATGTAGGTCCCATTTATACTTTTGTTTCTACAACATAAGGTAATTCTTTTCCTACAACATAAGAAAAATATATCCCATATTCTTAACACGGTTCACGTGGGAAAAAGTGATGTCCCACTCTTTCAAACTCGAATCCTTGATGGCTTGATGCTAATTAATAAGAGACGTATGGTATAAGATATTTTTTTTTTTTTTAGAGAAAAAAAGATTTCTGAGAATATAGGGAGAAATTATTTAGCCCACGAAAGTAATGAAAAGTTGTTTGGTAGGCCAAAATTTAACCGAAAAATTTTGAATAATTTTACTGATGGTACATTTGGTTAATTGTAAAATATTTATGAAAATATTAATAGAAATTACCAATTTACCCATAATTTTTTAAAATTGTAGCAATAATGAAGCAGACTCCTCAAGGTAACGCTAAAAGGAAGGTGCATTTTGGTCTCTTTTCATTAAAATCAGATTCTGATTTCATGGTAAAAAAAACACCATGTGTTTTGTGGAATAATTTGTTAGTTGTATTTAGTACAAAATTGAAATGATGGGTAACTTTTTTGCTGAGCTTTTTTTAGGATTCTTTACACCAAACATGATTAAAAAATATTTCTCACCCACTTTCCCATCATTTCAAACAAAATATTCATACCAAACATCCCTTTAAATAAATAAGAGTTGGATGCCAATAAGGATAGCCCACAGTTCAGTAGCCAGATGGCTACAAATTCCTATGTCAAAAGTGAATCCTTTCACCCAAGCTCCTCTGTCATCTCTAATAAGCGCTGCCGCAAGAAGCTGTGCTGAAACACTATGCCTTTATTCTGTGATCTTGCAGATTTCATTGCACTTATTCACTTATTCTGTGAAATGAATGGTGGAATATTCGTCTCCTTTCTTTTTCTTTATTTTTGGAAAAGCAATGGTGAGACGTCTTATTATATTGGTATTTAGAATATGCACACATAATGATAGACTGATGGTAAGGTAGACGTTATTTACCCAAAAAAAAAGTAGACGTTTTTAATAGGAAAATAGATAATTAAGAATATACCCGCCTGCATAAAAGCTATTCTCTTATTAAATTATGGATTTTATGTTTATCATTTAACATAATATAACTTCACTTTTCTACACACACATTAAAGAGGTGAGGTTCACATATTTTTCTTTCTCTTTTATCATTCCATTTTCTCTCTCCCTTTTGATGTGAGAGTTGGAAACAACACTTACATTATGTTATATAACACTAATAAAACCCTTAAATTATTAATTATAAAGGTTTTTATATACATGCATGATTCAGGATATACAGATTCACGATAAAGAAATTAATTTAATATAAATGTTTGTAAGACTTTAAAGATGAGGGAAACCAGAATCAAAGCTCTATTATTTGGAAAATCAGCTCAAAAGGGATTAAAAACCGAGAAATAGAAAAGTGACACACGGAAAGGGGAAAACAAGGAGCTGTTTGGTTCTTTCTCTTTTATTTCCTTTTTAGTAAAAAAGTTAAAATGAGGGGGGGGGGGGGGGGGAACAGGTTAGATTAGTTATTTCCATTAGTAAATTAAATTTAAAAAACGACAAAAGGTCATTTCCATCATTTTCCGTCTTTATGCGATGGTATTCTAGCAATTTAAAAGAAATCTATTTCTTGCTCTTTCTTTTTTCTCTCTTTCTCCTCGCACATGTAAAGGTTAAAGTCACTGGCCACGAAGATAAGCATTATTCGAATTTCGTAATTTGGGAATTTCATTAAATTTTCTACAAGAATATGCTTTCTGTTAAGAATAAAAATACTATTTTAGAATATTTTGATATATTAATAAAAATATTATATTATTTTGGAACATTTTGGTATACTGTGATATTCTAAAATATCACAGTATATTAAAATATCTCAAAATTATATTTTTCTTCTGTTTTTCCTTAAGAAATAATGCTTTATAAATGTTCAAGTTTCCTTGCCATTTTCTTAAAAAGCAACCAATCATGCAAAAAAAAATTGACTTTTTGACCATTACGATCTTAATAAAAATAAAAATTATCACTATTTCTCCGCTAAAAAATATATAATATATTTGTCCAAGTTTAACTATTGACCGAATTATGTACTCGAGTATAAGATTTTTGAGCTCGAGTATTTTTCACGAAATAGTGTATACTCGAGTAGGATGGCTACTCGAATATTGTTTTTCATTTGAATTTTTATCAACAATATACTTGACTAGAGGATGAGATACTCGAGTATATTGATTGGTTTCACATAAAGCATGTACTCTTTCTGATATGATATTTAAAGTCAAACAAAAGTCACATTAACTAACCAAAAAATCAATTTATCATTTTTTTGGGGGTAAATTACAGGGTCGAAGCCCAGAAGAAAAAATAAGAGAAAATTAATGAACTATCATGGCACGAGTCCTACCGACAGAAGAAACAACAACTAAATGCAATAACAAAATACTGGTAGGAGGTTCACGATAAATAACAACATCCACTTCCTCCTCTTTATCAATAATGAAATTAGCCATCCAGTCCGCACACATGTTGCCCTCTCTATAAGTGTGACGAAGCTTAATTCTTCAATCTCTTTTAAACCATGTCCACACTTGAGAGATAAGGTGACTCTCACAGACTGCTACACCAAGGTTGGATAGCATAGTGATTGCACTAGACGAATCACTTTCAAGTTCAATGTTTCGAAATCCTTCATTCCATGCCAACTCTAAACTACGAAGAATGCCCCAGAGTTCAGCTTTATAAGAGGAGCATGTTCCTAACTTAAATGCAAATCCACTTAGCCACTTACCATTAGAGTCACGCAGTACACCTCCATAAGCAGCAAGTCCAGGGTTACCACGCGAGGCTCCATCAGTATTTATTTTAATATAGTCATCGTCTGGAAAAATCCAGAAAATATTAGTAATAACAGTTCTTCTACCCAACTGATGGTTATTAGGATTGGAGAAAGCAACATCAATCTCTCTGACCAGGTTACGAATAATAATCTCCCTGTTCATACAACTAAGAATGGAAGAACCATGACAAAGCTCATTTCTCCACTGCCAAGATTTCCAACAAGTGACGAAAAACATAGATAACCAGTTACTAAGAGCACTAGTTCCATTTCAACCCTTTAAATTAAGCTTTAGCCACTGTTCTAGATTATCAACGAAAAATTCAGTAGCAATGCAAGAAGGAACTAGCTTATTCCAAACCATTTTAACCTCATGAAAATCCCTCAAAGCATGTAGAATAGATTCACTTTCGATATTACATATCGGACAAATATAC
The DNA here is from genome assembly GCF_033153095.1 of Gastrolobium bilobum. Taxonomy (NCBI): domain Eukaryota; kingdom Viridiplantae; phylum Streptophyta; class Magnoliopsida; order Fabales; family Fabaceae; genus Gastrolobium; species Gastrolobium bilobum. Next base: position 120,575 of record NW_026895149.1, on the reverse strand, counting down.
TATGTCTCTCCCCATTGAGCTATTTTCTTCATAGTTAGTAATCTGCCATGCAAAATCTTCCACAATAAAATCTTGTTCTTCTAGGGGCCATTCTGTTTCCATAAAATAGACCACAAATCTTGCCTCTCCTCATTAGTATCTCCTCTGTTCAGAAGTGTTTAATAAGTATCCTAATCGAGATAGATGGATTGTTACCAAATCTCCATGATTTCTTATCCAGACTATCTTCTTGATTAGGACATAACATGTTTTGCAAAATGTTATTAGCATTAGGAAGGAACCATTGCTTCAAGACCTCAAGATTCCAATCTCCATCCTACGTGATCATATCAGCCATCTTCTTACTGAAGTCAATATTGGTCACAACAGGAAGGATCATATCTTGTAATAAAATACCACCATCAAGCCATTTATCAAACCAAAAATTTATATCTTTACCATCTCCCATATTCCAAACTAACGCACCTTCAAGTCTCCTCCATATTTTGCAGACATTCCTCTATTATTAGAGTCTCCACTTTTTTCCTCGAAAAGATGATTACCTCTATACCATCTGCATACTTGGCTTTAAGGACTTGTACCCAAAGTTGGCCATCATCATTGAAGATTTCCCATGCCCTCTTAGCAATAAAGACATCATTCATGAGCTCCAATTTCTTTAAACCCAGGACTCCAAAGCTTTTAGGTAAAGTGATTGAATTTCAATAGATCAGATGATGCTTACGAGTTCCATCATTATCACCCCAAATGATGTCCTGTTGAATTCTTTCGATCTCTTTACATCCTGTTGAATTTCATTAATCAGATCTTCTTTAGTATTCTTTGAGAAAAAAATGGAAGTTTTTTCCACACCGAGTTTTAGCCCCGAAGCTTCCTAAAAAATACTAAGACATTTCAACAAAACGTTTATCTTATCCACTGACGCCTCCATGAAAATCATGAGGTCTTCTGCAAAAGCTAAATGAGATATATTAGGACCAGCTATTCCAGCACGCATTAGTCATTATAGCTGAAGAAATATTTTTTCTATTTATATATTAAAGTTGTTTTTTTGGTTCTCTCTCCAGCTACTTGAGATAAGCTTATCTGAAGCTACCTCTTTTAATTATGTACTACGGGTAATACATAGTTATAATATTAAAGTTATTTTTTTTCTCTTTCTTTAGTTGCTTTCAGAACTTGTTTGCTTATAGAGAAAAAAAAGCAACTTTAATATTATATCTATGTACTACCATAAGTATATAGTTATAAAGGGTAGCTTGAGATAAACTTATTTTGAGTGACTAAAGAATATTTATTTATTGATTTATATATATATATATATGAGAAAAATATTTCTTCGGCAACTTGAGATAAGTTTATCTCCGTCCATCCTAAAATTACGTCGTTTTGTTTATTTATTTTCTTATATTAATTGATTCACCTTTGAATGATTATGATTTAGTAGTCAGAGATAAATTTATCTCAAGCAGTTTGAGAAACATTAAGCTATATATATATATATATATATATATATATATATATATATATATATATATATAGAGGCAGGATCCATTGACACCGGTGTCAAACTTTGAAATTTGACACCAAATTCTAACCGTTGATTTTCATCAATCAACGGTTATTATTTATCGGGAATCAAACTTATTAATTAATTATTATTTCCAATAAATGATAACTGTTAATTGACGAAAATCAACGGTTATGATTTGGTGTCAAATTTTGAAGTTTGACACCGATGTCAAAGGATCTGCCCTATATATATATATATATTCGAAGGAAGGGGAATTCGTGGCATAAGAATATGGCTTAGTTCCTAGTCCATCAGATTAAAGAGACCTTTGAACATGAGGAATAAAATGCAGCAAAATTAATGGATGAAGAACACAAAGGACCGAAATGCCGACCAAATAAGAACATTTTTTTTTTCTCTATTTTCTGAAATAGAACATATATTTTTCTTTAGATCCGTTGTGTTCATGCGTAATTCCACACCCCAAAAGTCTTATGATGCGGAAATTTCAAGAGACTCTGTGTCAAGCAATCCTACCGACATCTGGCATGAAATCTCAAATGAATTGTATACAATTCTTGATTCTTTTAGGCTTGCGCCAATTGCATGCCACACGTTAGGCCAAGTCCTAATTCATGTGCATTGTTGTTTTCTGTGAGTTACTTTCTATACTTGCAGTGAATGTGGACGTGGTGCAGTTGGATTAGGTGCACGGTGGATGTGGAGCAAACTTTGAGATTATTTATAGTAGTCCCGTCACACCTATTCCTTCTATTGAGGAGCTGTCACTTGAAGAAAAAAATAACATTTCTCTCTCTTCCATGTAAGCAAGTCAGAAAATATTCATTTTTCATTCGTTTGGATCACTGAATCATAAATGACCCTAGATCATATTAAATATTTCCGCAAACTTTCGGTACAATGAGTACAGCTACACTCTAATTAAATAAAAAAAAATTGGGACATAAAAAATAAGAAAAATATAAGGGTTAAAATAAAAAAAAAATTATCCGCAGTGTTAAGAATTTTTCCATGGATATGGTGATCTTTGTAATATGGAACTTATTATTTTAGCTTTCTTGGTTTTTTCAATTTTCTCATTGTGCTTCAAGCACATCTGGCTTGCTTTTAGTTTAGTCTGCATCACAATGCTATTGTATCACAAGTTAATATTCGAGTAACTAAATTACATAAAGAGTATTTGGGGCATGTATTCAAGTATAAACTTATGAAACACATAAACAGTCTTAACCCATGAAATATACTTTGTGTTTTCAAGCATGACATGCAGTTAATGATTAAATAGGGATAAATTGATATCAGATTTAAGGAAAATATCAACTTTTTTAAATAATTTAAAAGCAGAAACATAATGATAATTTTTACTTTTATTAAGGACACAATAATCAAAAAGACAAATATTTTCTTATCTATCTTTTTTTTTTTTTTTTTGATAACATCTTATCTATCTTTTTCTGCAAGTAATGATTGTAGCAACCTATTCCAAGTCTCCACAACCATTGGCTCAGTCATCCACTATCTGAATCGGAGCAACTTGTTCCCCCATCTGTTCGTTAACCTTCGTGCCACTCTTCTCTCCAAGGCTAGAGCCTATTTGATAATTTTTTTTAAAATTAAAAGTCATTTTTAAGTTAAAGTTAAAAAAAATATTAAAAATAAAAAACTGTTTGATAATTACATAAAATTACTTAAAAGCTGTTATTTTTTTTAAGAAAAAATACATACAACTTAAAAAAAATCTCAGATACTTAGAAAGGTTAGAAAAATGGAAATGACACAGAACACAAGAAACCAAACATGTTTTTAAATACTTTAAAAAATAAATTTTTTGAAATAATTTATTAAAAATGTTAAAGGAAAATGAAAATAAACCCAAAGGGTCGCACCCTCGTAGGGCAGTCTGTCTCAAGGGCTCGGAAAGACTCTAGAGACAAAATCTTTGCACTCTTACTTCAGGAATTAATCTCATACCATCTTCAATTTAATACTCTCTATTTTAACGAGGAGTTAGTTCTAAGACTCTATTTTCGAAATAAAATGGAATTATAGTTGATTGAGTACTGGGGATACTCTGAATTTAAAAAATAATAGAGAATGGAAATAGAAATATTTCCTGATACCCTAAATCCTCTAGCTATGTAGAACCGATATCGACACGACACTCCGATACGTTAATTCTAAAAAATATTAGATTTCGACAAGTTAAGATACGTTTTAATATTGAATAATATTTTTAATTTATGTTACGTATATGATATTTAATATTCAATAATTTAACAAAAAATAAAGCTAAACTTATAATATCCATTAATTTTACAAAGAAACATAAGATATCACAAATATTTATATTAAATTCAATAAAATGGTAATAGTAATCCAACGAATCAAATAGTTAGAACTAAAAACGCAACGCAACGCAACCTTTCAACCTTTTTTTGAAATTCTACAACGTGCGTTGAAGTATCGGGGTGTCAGAATGTCAGAGAGTGTTGGAAAGTATCGGACATGACACATCAAAAATTTTGAAGTATCGGTGCTTCATAATCCTCCATCCCGGTCCACAATAAATAATCTCATAAGGGAAATATTTAATATGGTCTAGGATCATGGAATCTTTTGGTGCTCCCTCTCACATCATTAATTTTTTCTTTCTTTTTTTATCCCTATTATTTTCTCTCTTTTCCAATTTTACCTTCCTATTTACACTAAGTATCTATCGACTTATTTATTCTCCATCCTGAAATTGTTCAAACCCAACATTCAAATAAAATATTTCGTGTCCCAATCATAGTAGTCATTTTTTAATTTATTATTACTGTTATTGTTTTTGATAGAAGATGGAAATTTATAACAGACAAATGAAGTAAAGTACTACTCGAGAAGGCTATATATTATATAATATATCGTACAAACTAGTAAAACAAAATTAAGGGATTAAATAATTACTAATCTTTGATTAAAGGGATTTGTATTTGTCATTTAACATGACACAACAAATTTTTCTACACACACAACATTTTGTGGGCCCACACTTTTAGAAGAAAAAAGAAATAAAAGAAATTATGGCACGCAAAATAAATCTCTATAACATTATACAATCACTTTTCCTACAATATAACTCTTATAAAATTCTTTAAATTAAATATTAGTTTCCGACACAAACTCTACAAAACATTTTGACACGAGTGAGAAAACTCAAATTGGGAACAGCATCCGATGATTATTCTGAGAGGAAGCAGGGCAAGTGGAATCACTATTTTCAGAGAGAAGTTACGGTGGTTTGAATGATAGTATTTGTAGTAATTCTGGCACACTTATTCTTTACATTGAGGAGCTGTCATTTATAAAAAAAAAAAAAAAACAAAACAAAATTTTACTCTCCTCTACACAAGCAAGTCAGAAAATATTTAATTTTCATTAGTTTGGATCACTAAATTATACATGGATGGAGCATATTAAATATTTCTGGTCTGGACCACATGGTTCTTATCCAAATTTGATTTTTTTTTTTTTTTTTTCATTTTATTCATTTCTTTCACTTATATTATCATTCATGTCTCTAAATTTTTTTCACAATTAATAAAAGGAACACCCAAAGGAGGCAGCACCGTTCCATCAAAAATTATCTCCTATTTTCACACCCACTATAAAAAATACTGTTAAGCTAGTAGTGATGTGTTCCTTCTTCCTCGCACTCAAATACATTTTTGACCTAGCCCATTAAGTGCATAATGGATAAGACTCGATGAAGTAGATCTCTAAAGAGGCTGATCATTGCCTTGTTTGCATACTTACGCGCATAACAGAGGAACAGTGACCAAAGTGTTACTATTGGATAAAAAAATTATCAAACTATCACGTCAACAGTAAATTTTATCAAAATGCCACATGGCATATTTCGCTACACTGTGTAGTGAAATATGTGTGCAAATAATTCGCTACACAGTGTAGCAAAATATGCAACGTCAGAATGCACAGAACCAAAAATGCCACGTGTCAAACAGGGAGAATTTCGCTACACTGTGTAGCAAAATTCTCCCTGTTTGACATGTGGCATTTTTGGTTCTGACGTGGCATATTTCGCTACACTGTGTAGCGAATTATTTCCACACATATTTCGCTACACAGTGTAGCGAAATATGCCACGTGATATTTTGGCAAAATTTACTGTTGGCGTGACAGTCTGGTAATTTTTTTTGCCAACAGTGACAAAATGGTCACTGTTCCCATAACAGGTTTACTTCTGTGCCACAAATATAAACAATAGCATGTTTCTTGGTAGCACGGTCTCAATTGCTTTTACCTTTGCTTGAACATGATCTCAATTTATTCTCCATTTTTTTTTTGGAATTATAAGGAATCAAACACAACTACACATACTAACACACACCCACACCACTAAGCTAACCATATTATTCTCGTTTTTCTTCATTTTGGCCATGGAAAGTACTTATGTCTATTATGTGACCCAAATGAATACTTTCCAAGGAACATGCTATTAGGATAAGTTCAAATTTGAGTAGATTAGAAATTAAATATTTTTATTCTTATCTATACATATGCAGTGGCGGATCCAGGAAATTAATGAAGGGTGGGCACTGTTCAAGTACATATAAATTTGGGTCTGGTCTAGAACACGACTTGCAAGCAGAGGCCGGCTGGCTGAGTCTGGTTTATATCTAGATTTGAACAGATTGCGACTCAACTTGATCGATGATGAAGAAAGAAACAAATGTTCCAACTTCTAATAACGGAGATTGTGGTTTGAAAAGGAGATGAATCAGTACGTAGATGCAAACGAGCTCTCTGTTGTTAGGTTTGGATAATGAAGGTGGAAGAGAAAAAGAAAAACTCACGAGAAAATAAAATAGAAGGAGAGAAATTAAAGGGGCAAAATATCGTAACAATCAACTAGAACTAGGGTTACCACCAATATTACTACCAATCAATTTCAGTGTTAGATGGATTATGTTGATCCAACGATTATATTTATTTTCATCTTGTATGGTTATGATCTCCATATTTGATGTAAAATCATTAAATATGAGAAATCATAATCATACAAAGGTGAAAATAAATATAAAATATTAAATATTGGAAATCATAACCATACAAAGATGAAAATAAATATAATCGTTGGATCAACATAATCGATCTAACGGTAAAGTCGATTGGTAAAAATATTGGTAGTAACACTATTTGGTTGTTACAATATCCTACCCAAAATTAAATTGAAAAAATTTGAACTTTAAAAGAAAAATATTTTTATATTTTTTGCATCATAATTTAAGGGTGGGCACTTGCCCCCCTTCTCTAACACTTCCATCCGCCTCTGTACATATGTAACTTGTCATTCTTATCTCATGTAATTATAGCATTTAATGTTTGCCTTAGGTGTCATTCTTATCTCATGTAATTATCATCTCATGTAACTGGCATCTATATATGGAAGTGCTCATGATAATGCAAATTAGTTGTTGATGTTTCCAATTTATTATGGTATGAGAGCTCCAAAAAAATTGCTTCTTGATAAACACGCATAATGGAAGATGTAAGAACCCGCACCGTTAAATAAAGAATTTAACTGATTAATTATGTTAAATTAGGAAATGATTCCATAATTGACCCTAATATTTATTAAGCGACTGTAATAATTATGATAAGTGATTAAGAATGCTGAAAGTCGCTTTTCGAAAGAAAAGTGCAGATACCGGTTCTGCTAGTTGGTATAAATGAGTACCGAAAAAGTATCCCGGAAAATTATAATAAGTGCATGATAATTACTAGAATAATATATAGGACTTGTAAAACGAGTTTCAAGTCCAAATAATGAGAACTGGTGCCAGAAACTGAAACTGGCTATGAAAAGCGCGAACCGGAAAGGTGCTCCGAAAAACATAATAAAAATATGATAATTCTTGTAAAATTGAATAGGTTAATAATCCTGAGTTTGGAATTAAAATATTAAGTGTAGCAATTAAAGTTAATACTGCGTGTTTAAGTGTGAGTGGGCTATAAATACACTGTTTATGGGCACAAAACCCTAGGACTAGAATTCTCTACGTGACTCACTTGGTGGCTGCGTGTTGGCTACTGTTCCATTGCCTTCCTTTCATCATTTCTTGAGCTTGTGGCCATTTTCCTTTACAAATTCTTCTCCTAAACACTTGGTATAAGTGAGGATCATCCTTGGGAGTGTGTTGGTGGTCTTGTTTCTAAGTTTTGGAGTCAGTGTGAGGGAGGTTTGGTTGCTGACTTGTTGGTTTTGGGTTGAGAGAAGCCTTTGGTGTTAAAGAACCAACCTTTGTGTTGCTATTTTCGTGCACCTTGAGGGACAGTACCTTAGCACATGATTTGGGAGCTCCAAGAGCATCCTTTTGCTGGGTTTTAGCTTGGGTAAGCTTCATCACCTTTGAACTTGAGTTTTTATGCTTAAAAATGAAACCTTGATGCATGTAATGGTTAAAAGATGATAACCTAACTTGAGGTAATGCTTAACACACTTAGAAATGCATGCTTAAGTGTCTGAAATCAGTAAAAACCCAACCTTGGATGGATATCTTCGCGAAATGCAGAAACTGCATTTTGTCGCGAAATGTCCGGATATTTGCCCATGAAATATCCAGATATGGGTATCCGGATATTGATATCCGGATATGGGGATCTGGATATCCGGATATTGATATCCGGATATTTCCAGAGAGATATCCGGATATGCCCTGAGGAATATCCGGATATTCTGGGATTTTGAAGAACTGTAGTTGTGCTGTGTGTACAGTAGGCTATTGGGGGTTTGTGGACCCTAGATTGATGAAGTTGAACTTCTGTAATTAATGAACTAAGTCAGAATCATGTGATTTAGGACTTGTGGCTTTATTGGAAGCCTTAAGACGTAAATCGTTAAAGGAGAACGTAGTCTTTATGTTAATGCTTTTGAGCTATGTATGTTGATATACTTGTTGGTCCATATCAGATTGTGATCTGCTGTGTGTTGGACTTGAGCCGTGTGGACTCTTGGCATTGGATAGTGAGCTTGCAAGGTAAGCTTTTGTGTCCTCCGTTTAGCCATGTCGTGGTTCCACCTTGTCCCGTGGGGATATGGTTATATGCATGCTGTGTTGCATGCTTTTGATGTTTTGGAAATGCTGTTGAGCTGTTATATGCTAGTGCTTTTTTGATATGCATGTGATGTTTCACCTATACGGTAAGCCTGAGTATGTGGTACATACAAGATGGTGAGGTTGTGGGTGAGGTGCAAGCGGTGTTCCTTGTACTACATGTAGGTATAGACGTATTCCTGCATTTCTCTGGCCAGTAGAATAGTGATAAACACATATGGCATGAATATATGTTGCACTGCATAGTTTTGGAACTGATATTGATATAAATGCTTTTAGAACTTATATTGCACATGTAAGTGAGCTTGGGGTGGAAGATCCTTGAGGACCCCTTGTCTTACTGAGATTTCTTGTTTAGAGATCTCACCCCACGTTTGGGGAATGCTTATTTCAGGGTCAGGTAATGTTGAGACCTCAGGCGGCAGGAGGCCGGAGCTGAGTTAGATATTGATGATATTATTTGCTGACTTGTTGGATGCTGGATATGCATGCTGCTTTTATGCTTTGAGCTTTATTTTTATGTTTATGAATATCTTGTTGAGACGCTGTTGATTTGGTGAGCATGGGGATTGTCCATGACACATAGACTAGTTATGTCTTAGTTTTATTTGGAGTTGTAATAATGTATCAGGATATTGTCTGGATTACGTGATGTAGATTTGTGATTTAGATACTCACTTTATTTATATATTGAGGTATTTCAGTAGATGTCTTATTGCAATTTATATTCAGGCGATATTTTATGAAATTGATTAAGTAATCAAGTTGGTAATTGATAATGACGTCATAATTGAAAAGAAAAAGAATATTCCGCATTTTTTAATTAAGCATAGCTTAATACGATGTAATGATAACACTACCGATATATACGGGGTGTTACATAAGACAGTGCTGCAAAAAGTCTCGAGATGATAAAATCCAACAAAGCATGTGGCAGAGGCAAATATAATAGCAACCGATACTTCCAAAATGCAGCATATACAATGCACAATGATAATATATGGGAACAAGAATCCAACAATGCAACAGTGTTATCTGTAACATCCCTTGCTACAAACGTTTATAAGGAATATTACATGATTTCTTTTATTTACATTTATATTTACGTTTACGCATAGTCAGTGAGAAATAAGATGGAAGAGAATTAATATTATTAATTAATACACGTCGATGATAATAACAGTAAAGAAAATTATATAAACATCTACCAACATTACTTTATAGATAATGTTACGTTAGATACAAAAAGGAGTTATTTTACATAGGTCCTACAGTCTACTAAATATTACATCACTTTAGTTTATATCTTACATACTGGCATCACATAATTATACAATACAAAAGTCTTATCATAATCTAGCCTATAGGTGTAGGTCTCAACACTATCAGCATAGAATATCGAAGCAGCTACTTGATTTCCTACAACAATATAAAACTCCATGCGGTCCTCATAAGAGTAAATATTGATACTCCATACTTAACCTGCTAAGCTTAGAGTAGGCATTATGATTTTCTGGAAAGGTTAGCACAAAACGAACACACGTGAAAAAATTCTCAGTAACATTGAGGTTTTCTAACTATAGCCATTTCCAGCCGTAATAACGGAAAATACCATTCTCTCAGATAATTTAATAAAAATGAAATAATATAACAAATAATACATTGTGTAATATTTAACTGAAGCTAAATAATTTTCCAACTTTGTAGCCTTCTGCATATGAAAGATTTATTGTGGAGGAGCTCAAACCACGACAAGGCGTCCCTTATCCTATAATCGTCTGAACCCAAACTGTAACACCCCGTGTATACCCGGAATATTAACATTACATCGTATTAAGCGGTGCTTAGTTAAAAATGCGGAATATTCTTTTTCTTCTCAATTATGACGTCATTATCGATTACCAACTTGATTATTTAATCAATTTCATAAAATATCGCCTGTATGTAAATTGCAATAAGACATCTACTGAAATACCTCAATATATATAAATAAAGTGTGTATCTAAATCAAGGTATTACATCTCGTAATCCGGACAGTATCCTGATACATTAATACAACTCCAAAGACTCAAGACATAAACGAGACATAACAATGCTATGTGTCATGGACAATCCCCATGCTCACCAAATAAACAGCGTAAACAACAAGTCTCAACATAAAACTCCATAAACATAAACTGAAGCTATAAGCATATAAGCAGCATGCAAATCCAGCATCCAACAAGTCAGCATAAATAACAGCAAATCTAACTCAGCTCCGGCCTCCTGCCGCCTGAGGTCTCAACATTACCTGACCCTGAAATAAGCATTCCCCAAACGTGAGGTGAGATCTCTAAACTAGAAATCTCAGTAAGACAAGGGGTCCTCAAGGATCTTCCACCCCAAGCTCACTTACATGTGCAATATAAGTTCAAAAAGCATTTATATCATTATCAGTTCCAAAACTATGTAGTGCAACAGATATCTATGGCATGTGTGTAATCACTATCTACTGGCCAGAGAAATGTAGGAATACGTTTATTCCCTACATGTAGTACAAGGAACACCGCTTGCACCTCACCCACAGCCTCACCCTCTTGTATGTTCTACATACTCACGCTTACCGTATAGGTGGAACACCTCCATGCATATCAACAAGGCACTAACATACAATAGCTCAACAGCATTTCCAAAACATCAAAAGCATGTAACACAGCATGCATATACCATATCCCCATGGGACATGGTGGAACCACAATATGGCTAAACCGAGGACACGAAAACTTACCTCTAAGCTAGCTATCCAATGCCACAAGCTCAAAGTCCAATCACAACAGATCACAATCTGATATGGACCAAATATAAATCAATAACATGTACCACATGCATACAAATTAAAGACAACGCCGTTTCATTACGTTTTCAAGTCTTAAAGCTTCTAACAAAGCCACAAGTCCTTAATCACATGATTCTGGCTTAGTCCATTAAATACAGAAGTTTAACTTCATCAAACTAGGGTCCACAAACCCCTCAATAGTCTACTGTACACACAGCACAGCTACTGTTCTGCGAAATCCCAGAATATCCGGATATTCCTCGGGACCATATTCGGATATGCAATATCCGGATATACAGATTCACATATCCGGATATCCAATATCCGGATATTCCAAAACCACATATCCGGATATCCAATATCTGGATACCTGTTCAACAAATATCCGAATATTTCACGACAGAATGCAGTTTCTGCATTTTCGTGAAGATATCCCTTAAAGGTTCCCTTTTTACCGATTTTAAACACCTAATCATGCATTTCTAGGCGTGTTCACAATTACCCAACCATAAGTTATCATCTTTTAGTCATTAGATGCATCAAGGTACCATTTTTAAGCCTTAAAACTCAAGTTAAAGGTTGGTATAACATACCAAGGCTCAAAACTCAGAATTGAGATGCTCTTGGAGCTCAACACAGCCCCTCAAGTCTGACTCAAGGTAGATGCACGAAAATGCACAACAAGATGGCTCTTTTCTCCCCAAAGATAGACACTTGGAGTTCACAAATGGCAAGACCAAGGCTTCCACTACTCAACCTCCAAACTCTGCCCTCAAAACTGACTCAAACAGTGGCTAAGAATCAGAAAAGACCCTCATTTCACTTCCACAAGGATGCTCCCAAGTGTTTACAAGGTGGAAATGTGAAGAAAGTCAAGAAATATCATAACTTGGCTCAAGAAATGGAAGGGAAAGCCAATGGAACAGTAACCAGCAAATGGTCAACCCCAAACTCACGTAGAGAAATCTGATCCTAGGGTTTTGTGCCCATAATGAGAGTATTTATAGCCCAAACACACTTAAATACACAGTATTAACTTTAATTGCTACGCTTAGCATTTTAATCCCAAACTTTGGATTATGAAACTACATAATTTTCTAAGATTAACATATTTTTATTATATTTTTCTGAGCACCTTTCCGGTACGCGCTTTTCAAAACCAGTACCGGTTTCTAGCACCAGTTCTCATTATTTGGACTTGAAACTCATTTTACAATTCCTACATATTATTCGAGTAATTATCATGCACTTACTTTAATTTTTCGGGATACTTTTTTCGGTACGCATTTATACCGACTAGCAGAACCGATATCTAACCCACTTATTATGATTATTAAGCCTCATAAATAATTATTAGGGTCAATTATGGAATCATTTCCTAATTTTTGCATAATTAATTAATTAAATACCTTAATTAACGGTGCTGGTTCTTACATTCACCCCACCTTTTTAGGATTTTGACCTCAAAATCAGAAATATACTTGGTCGAAACTCGAGATACTGCCGGAGAAGCTCGTCCTCACGCTCCCAAGTACACTCCTCAGGAGTTCTTCCGGTCCACTGCACCTTGACCATTGGAATGATCTTTCTCCTCAGCTGCTTCTCGCCACAATCGAGAATTCTGAGTGGTCCGACGGGAGTCTTCAGGTTCTCCCGAACCTCCACATCATCCGGTTGCACCACGTGCGAAGGATCTGCTATGTACTTCCGAAGCTGAGACACGTGAAACACGTCGTGGATGTTAGCCAGGTTCGGAGGCAAGGCAAGCCGGTAGGCAACAGGTCCTACTCTACCAAGGATCTGGTATGGCCCAATATATCGCGGGCTCAGCTTCCTCACTCCGAGTGCCCGACCAACACCGGTGACAGGTGAAAGTCTCACAAACACGTGCTCACCCTCACTGAACTCCAACGGACGATGCTTGACATCATAGTAGCTCTTCTGGCGATTCTGCGCCTGCTTCAACTTTTCACGGATCATCTGGATCTGCAAGGTGGTATCTTGGACAAAGTCAAGCCAAAAAGCTCCTTGTCCCCAACCTCGGACCAACAAGTAGGAGTCCGACACCTCCTACCATACCGTGCTTCGTAGGGCGCCATGCCCAGGCTAGCATGAAAGTTGTTGTTGTAAAAAAACTCAACCAACGGAAGGTACCTATCCCATGCCGAGTCCTGCTCCAACGTACAAGCTCGCAATATGTCCTCCAAGGTCTGGATGGTCCTCTCAGTCTGTCCATCAATCTGAGGGTGATACGCGGTACTCAATCTCAACTGCGTACCAAAAGCCTCCTGCAGCGCCTCCCAGAACCGAGATGTGAACTTCGGGTCCTATCACTAATGATACTCTCGGGCACCCCGTGAAGCCTCACAATCTCGCGGACATAAAGCTTGGCCAACTTCTCTGTAGTGAAGCTCACCTTCACTGGAAGAAAATGGGCAGACTTCGTCAGTCTGTCCACGATGACCCAAATAGAGTCACAACCCGCCTGAGTCTTCGGCAATCCCACCACGAAGTCCATGGAAATACCTTCCCACTTCCACTGTGGTACTTCAAGAGGTTGAAGTTCACCAGACGGTCTCTGATGCTCAATCTTCACCTTCTGGCAAACCAAACACTTGGACACAAAGATAGCAACATCTTTCTTCATGCCCGGCCACCAGAAGTTCTTGTTCAAGTCTTGATACATTTTAGTAGCACCAGGGTGGATAGAAAACTGACCCTTATGGCCTTCTGCCATAACCTCTTCTGTCAACGGACCTCGAGGAACTACAATCCTCTGCTGAAATAAAAGCAATCCATCATCATTCCAAGACACACTGTCTTGGTTCTTCACATAATCCAGGCACTCTCTCTGAACTTGTGCCTTTTTGATCTTTTCTAGCAGCTCGTTCACAACATCTGATGCTTCCAACCCGAGAAGTACACTCTCACACGGAGCGGTCACTGCCAAGTTCCGAAACTTCTCAACCACATCGAAGTTACCAAGTAACAAACTGGATGAACTACTGGATTTTCGACTCAAAACATCAGCTACCACATTGGCCTTGTCAGGATGATACCTTAGCTCGAAGTCATAGTCCTTTATGAACTCCATCCATCTCCTCTGCCTCATATTCAACTCATTCTGGTCGAACAGGTACTTCAAACTCTTGTGGTCACTGAACACCACAAACCTCAAACCAAACAGATAATGCCTCCAAATTTTGAAAGCAAACACAATAGGAGCCAACTCCAAGTCATGAGTGGGGTAGTTCTCCTCATGAGGTTTCAACTGCCTCGAAGCATAGGCAATCACTTTGTCCAACTGCATCAGCACACAACCTAGCCCCTTCCCGGAGGCGTCGGTGTAAAGCTCAATCTCAAGCGCAGGATCAGGAAGGACCAACACAGGAGCAGTAGTCAGTCTCTCCTTCAACTCCTGAAAACAGACCTCACACTCGTGAGTCCACACAAATGGAGTCTCCTTCCGAGTAAGGCGAGTCAATGGCAAAACCATGGTGGAGAATCCCTTGATGAACCTCCGATAGTAACCTGCCAAACCCAGAAAGCTCCTCACTTCCGGAACTGTCTTGGGTCTCTCCCAATCCAATACGGCCTCAATCTTGTTCGGATCCACTGCAACTCCCTCAGCAGAAATAACATGCCCAAGAAACTTCACAGACTTGAGCCAGAACTCACATTTGGAAGGCTTCGCATACAACTTCTTCTCCTTCAGCACTTGCTGAATAGTTCTCAAATGCTCCACATGCTCTTCCTCCGTCTTGGAGTAAATCAAAATATCGTCAATGAAGACGATAACAAACTGATCCAGGTACGGCTGGAAAATCCGGTTCATATAATACATGAACACAGCAGGTGCATTGGTGAGACCGAACAGAATCACCAAGTACTCAAAATGACCGTATCTCGAGCGAAATGCGATCTTCGGGACATCCTCCGGCTTCACTCGAATCTGATGGTATCCGGACCGGAGATCAATCTTGGAATACACACAAGCACCCCTGAGCTGATCCAACAGATCAACAATCCGAGGAAGGGGATACTTGTTCTTGATTGTCACCTTGTTCAGCTGCCTGTAGTCGGTGCACAATCGCATTGTCCCGTCCTTCTTCTTCACAAAGATAACCGGTGCTCCCCAAGGAGACACACTCGGTCTATTGAAATCTTTCGCTGAAAGATCCTCAATATGCTTCTTCAGCTCTGCCAACTCCGGTGGCGACATCCGGTATGGAGCTAAAGAAATTGGCCCCACACCAGACAACAAATCTATGGAGAACTCTATCTCCCTCTGTGGTGGAAATTCAGGAATCTCCTCAGGAAACACCTCGAGGAACTCCCTCACCATAGGAATGCCAGTGATATCCTCCTGTGTACCACTCACCAAGCCTCCCAACATGACATAACCGAATGCCCCTGCTCTCAAGGCTCTCCTAGCCTGCAGCAACGAAATATACGGTGAAGAACTGGCTGTGGAATCACACGGAGACAACACTACACGCTTGGCACAACAATCAATCATAACACAATTTCTGGACATCCAATCCATGCCCAGAATAACCTCCAAGTTGGCCATCGGCAACCCTATCAGATCTACCGAGAACTCACGACCATCCCACTGAAACGCCACATCGCGATGAACAGTGGTAGCATCACATCTTTCTCCGGTGGCGGTAGTCACCCGCATCGGTGGAGAAAACACATCACTGGGCAACTCAAGCCCCACAGCAATCAGGGTAGCAACAAAAGAATGCGTAGCCCCAGAGTCAAACAACACATCAACAGCTGATGAACCAATCGTAACAGTACCTCTGACAAGGTTCGGAGCTCGATCCGACTGCTGACGATCCAGAGTATAAACTCTCCCAGAAGATGGTGGCACTCCCGGTGCCGAAGAAGGTGGAAGGGGAACCATCTGAAGTGGCACTGCCTGCACTACAGTAGCCCTCGCCGTCGCCGACAGACAGTCTCTGGAGAAGTGGCCCTCCTTGCCACACTGAAAACAAATCAACTGGCCGGTAGAAAACGGCCCAAAATGGGTCTTCCTGCATCCCGAACACTTGGGAGCAGGAGGTCTCGCTGCACTCCCCTGAGCATAAGTCCTCTTGAACTGATTCGGCGCTTGCCAAGCTGCCATCTGTTTACCCTTGCCCTTGTTCCCAAACTTCCTGTCTCGCCAAGAAGTGGAACTACCAGCTGCAACCTTCTTCGCCTCAGCAACCTTTACCTTCTTGGCCTTACTCGAGCTGTAGTAATATTCAATATCACGACACTGCTGAACCAGTGTCCCAAAATCTCTAGAAGCAGAACCAGCTAGGTAACCAGCAATATCCTCACTAAGTCCCCTGCGGAACTTAGCAGCCAGAAATGTAGGAGTAGGCATCGCCATCCTGAAGTGTGCAAACTTCACCAACTGGTTGAACTTGGCCAGGTACTCGTCCACAGACAACGAGCCCTGAACCAATCTGTCAAACTCTCCCTGCTGCCTCTCCTGAGCGTCATATGGAAAGTACTGACCCAAGAAGAAGTCCTCGAACATAGGCCAAGTCATCACATGACCCTGCATCTCGTAGACGTGAGAAAGGTTTGTCCACCACTCATGGGCATCACCCTCCAGCATGTAAGTAGCGAACATCAACTTCTTCGGATCTGTGCACTGCATGACCCGAAATATCTTGTCCAATGCCTGAAGCCAACGTGCCGCAGCAAGCCAGCAACAGGATCAAAGGATCCATCAAAGGCAGGTGGCTTATGCTTACGGAAAGCATTCAGCCGGCGATCGATCTCATCACGATCCTCAACAAAAATAGGGACGGTCTGCATGGCCCCCGTAAGGTGACTGCCATCTCCCATCTGACTCTGAGAGTCATCCTGCAGACTGGGTGGAGGTGGTGGTGGTGGTGGCGGTGGAGCATGACCAACATCAGGGCCATTCCTCATCTCCTCCAACTTGACTCTAAACATCGTCATGTTCGCCAGATGGTTGGCCTCCAACATGTCCTCAGTGGCCTTCCTGTTCGCCTCTCTGACGGCGTCCAGCATGGCCTGGTTTTCCATTCTCATGGCCTCCTGGTCGGCTAGTCGGGCCGCCTGCATCTCAGCTAATGCAGCCAGGACAGGATCGGGCCGATCCTCCGAAGTCTCGCGGTTTCTCCCGGTTCTTACCATGACTCTGCACAAGTTACACAAATTATGAGTTGATCAGGCCCACGCAATGTGGTCACATACGCATTATCATAATAACACTCGACGGAGCAAACACACAAAACAGACACAACCAAACATCCTAATCATTGCAATACATACAGGCTTTTCCCTTGAACCGTTGCTCTGATACCATAAAATGTAACACCCCGTGTATACCCAGAATATTAACATTACATCGTATTAAGTGGTGCTTAATTAAAAATGCGGAATATTCTTTTTCTTGTCAATTATGACGTCATTATCGATTACCAACTTCATTACTTAATCAATTTCATAAAATATCGCCTGTATGTAAATTGCAATAAGACATCTACTGAAATACCTCAATATATATAAATAAAGTGTGTATCTAAATCACGGTATTACATCTCGTAATCCGGACAGTATCCTGATACATTAATACAACTCCAAAGACTCAAGACATAAACAAGACATAACAATGCTATGTGTCACGGACAATCCCCATGCTCACCAAATAAACAGCGTAAACAACAAGTCTCAACATAAAACTCCATAAACATAAACTGAAGCTATAAGCATATAAGCAGCATGCAAATCCAGCATCCAACAAGTCAGCATAAATAACAGCAAATCTAACTCAGCTCCGGCCTCCTGCCGCCTGAGGTCTCAACATTACCTGACCCTGAAATAAGCATTCCCCAAACGTGGGGTGAGATCTCTAAACTAGAAATCTCAGTAAGACAAGGGGTCCTCAAGGATCTTCCACCCCAAGCTCACTTACGTGTGCAATATAAGTTCAAAAAGCATTTATATCATTATCAGTTCCAAAACTATGTAGTGCAACAGATATCTATGGCATGTGTGTAATCACTATCTACTGGCCAGAGAAATGTAGGAATACGTCTATTCCCTACATGTAGTACAAGGAACACCGCTTGCACCTCACCCACAACCTCACCCTCTTGTATGTTCTACATACTCAAGCTTACCGTATAGGTGGAACACCTCCATGCATATCAACAAGGCACTAACATACAATAGCTCAACAGCATTTCCAAAACATCAAAAGCATGTAACACAACATGCATATACCATATCCCCATGGGACATGGTGGAACCACAACATGGCTAAACCGAGGACACGAAAGCTTACCTGTACCCGTATGCCTCTTCGACTCGAACTCGATATCACAAGGGTCCACACCACAAATATAATCGAATGCACTCACAGATCTGGTTCAATGACCATCATAGTATCAATATACATATTCTAAAATTCCAAGGTAATCAGATATTGTTTTTTTTTCTTCTTTTTTTTCAATTCGAACCGGAGATCCTTTCTAAGATATATCATTTAACTTATTTAATTTTAGATAATAATAATAATTATTATATATATATATATATATATATATATATATATATAACGTCCCCTGTAACAATCATATAGGCATAAGCATAAGCATGCCTTTTCTTTATTAGCTTTCATTGCCTTTTCTTTATTAGCTTTCGTACTTCCGTTTCATTCACAGCTTTCGTTGTAACAATATATAAGCATAAGCATGCCTTTTCTTTATTAGCTCCCTGTAACAATCATATAAGCATAAGCATAAGCATGCCTTTTCTTTATTAACTTTCTTTGCCTTTTCTTTATTAGCTTTCGTACTTCCGTTTCATTCACAGCTTTCGTTGTAACAATATATAAGCATAAGCATGCATTTTCTTTATTAGCTTTTGACTAATATATATATATATATATATATATATATATATATATATATATATATATTAAACTAATGCTTTCAAAGACCAATTTCAAAAAATATGCTTTCTTTCAAGTTGGACCAAAGCCTCATGACCGATTGCTACACAAGATTCAGACTTTCAATTTAAAAACTCACGCAACCGGATGCAAATAGAAAAAGGTAGCGCACAGTGAAGCTATTGTAACAGTAACATATAACAAATATTATACTTAAAATTAAGGATTCACAAAGGGGTAATTAAATTTACCTAGGATCCTTTTGAGAACAGAAAAATAGAAACTTTAGAGATTGAGGAAGCATCCAAATCCTTTGATAAAGGGTTCTCCTTCAACAATAATAAAGCTTTAATGGATGAGTGGTGTTTCAATGGAGAAGAGGAGGATAAAGGTGAAAACTTTGGAGGCTTACCAAGAGAAGAACCAAAACCCCAAGAAAACCCCAAATGTGAGCCACAATCAGCTGCTGAGTTTCTAAAAGCAAAACTTAGGGTTTTGCTTCCCTTTTCTATTTATATAGTCACTTAAGTTAAACCAGCAGTATTAGTTTAATTAGTTCCGCTCTTCGTTTAACTCTAAAATTTTATATTCTTAACCTAGATATTTTTCTAGAAATTTTCATATTTTTATTTTATTTTTTCGCAACAATTTTCCGGTATGCATTTTTCACTCTGACAGTATTAGTTCTGGCACCAGTTCTCATTATTTTAACTTGAAACTCATTTTACAAGTCCTATATATTATTCTAGTAATATATACTCACTTTTCATAATTTTCCGGGATACTTTATCGGTACGCATTTATACCGACTAGCAGAATCGGTATCTGCACTTTTCTTCCGAAAAACAACTTTCAGCATTCTTAATCACTTGCTATAATTATTAGCGCTTCATAATAATTATTAGGGTCAATTGTAGAATTATTTCCTAATTTCACATAATTAATTAATTAACTTTCTTAATTAACGGTGCGGGTTCTTACACCAATGGTAGGAGAATCTACCTTCAAATGGGCTCAAATATTCCATCTCAATCTAAAATCTTAAAACATTTTACTCACGAGTCTTTTCACTTATATGATCTCCTCTTAATTCATTTCTAACCAATGTGAGATTTTTTACTCACACTTAGATTCCAAAATCTAATGTCACGAGTTAACTATTTAAAAAATTTAAACTATTGAGTAAAACACAAATAATTTTATATTTAACAAGTTTCATCTCCATCAAGTGTTTCGGTGGACAATGGGATCTAATGAGAATTGAACAACACATAATCAATAAGTGTTAGAATGAAGTTTCAATTTTCAGTGGGTTTGAAGAAATTAAAAATGAAAGACCTTAACTTTACTATGAAGAATAATAGTAAAAAGCAAAAGGAAAAAAAAAATCAACAATTGCATGAATGGGAAAAAAATGAAAAGGAAAAGGAAGACGCACGAAAGGGGAGATTAATTAGACTTCACATTTAGGAAAGAATTAAAGCTTAATTTCAGTTGGTCATCATCATTATATTAATTATTTCTTTTAAAGAAAATGGATCTCACCACTTATGAGGGTGAGGGTCCTGGCCACAATTATAGGCAAGTTTTGTCAGTTGATTGAATGCTTTAACCCTATCGAATAATAGTATCTTCCACTGCCGGTCAAGATACTCAAATTTTAGATAAACACTAGAATAGTCAAAAGCGTAAGGTCTAATCGGCATGTGCTGATTTAAATGGAATAAGTATTTCCGATTTTTGCAAAGAGGAGCACCGAGTACCCAACATTTGTAAGTACTCCTGAGTGCCCTAACTTTAATTAGCACTGTGAAAATATTTTAATATTATAGTATATAGATATTGGGGATTTTTTAAAATGAACGGGGCCCACTTTTTTAGGGTGTCCTTTTATTATTTTTGGAAAAATATATATTTTTTTTATTTCTCATTTTTTTAAAAATTTCCTTCCACTCACTTTTCTTTTTTACTTTTAGAAAAGGATTATGTGTGGCTGGTCCACTAAAACAAAGCTCATAGATATTGATACGAAGATAGGAGAGTGAGTGGATATTTTAATATTATAGTATGTAGATAGTGATGTGAAGATCAAGCACGGTGGTTTGGAAGGCGAATATACATCCCATATAAATACCCCAACAAGCTACACATTCCACTCCATATCTTTTATCTATTCCCTTCAACTTGCAGCATAATAGTGAAGATGAAGGGCATACGCAATTTTTTGCAAGGGTTGAAACCAGCCATTCTAATGGTGTTTGCGCAGGTTGCATATGCTGCGGTGAATGTGATCTACAAGATTGCCATAGAAGATGGAATGAGCATGAGGGTGGCTACTGCCTATCGCCTCGTTTTTGCATCGGCTTTCACTATCCTCCTTGCTCTTATCTTTGATAGGTCCATGATTGCCTTGCAGCTACTTTTTCTTTCATGTGAATTTTTATAGGAGAATGTCAAATTCGTATATTTGATATAGTTTTTCAAAAATATTTTCGTGTAAAAATAATTTTTAAGAATTGTTTTGCTTAAACAATTCCTCACATAATTTTCATGAGACTAGGGGAAATATTTTCTATATGCATATATTTTACTGAATAAAATGTACAAAGTACATATACATCTACTTTCATGTGGTTACAGTCGAATTGGTTTAAAAAATCATGAATCAAATTGGTTTTATTTATTTATTTTCTTTTCTCTCTATTTTTCTTCCTTATTTATTTTTTTCCTTCTTTTATCTTTACTTTTATTTCTTTTGTTTCTTATTTTTACTTTATTTTATTTTTTAATTATTTATAACTTCTTTTTTTTTCAAATTTGTAGTATTATTTATATTTTTTATTTTTTCCTCAATATTTTCATGTTTTTCATTTGGATTCAGAGCTGGTTCAAAAATAATTTTGAGAGTGTGCAAAAAAATTCACAAAATAATAGTACACTTAAAAAAATTAATTTTAAAAATCAATTCTTGAACCTAAGCAAATTTTTTCTCTTCTTTTCAACCCCCCCGCCCCCCCCCCCCCCCCCCCCCCCCCCCCCCCCCCCCCCCCCCCCCCCCCCCCCAATACTTCTCTTCTTTTATTTATTTAATTACTGTTTTATAGTTTAGAATCTTTTTAAACCTAACTGAACCAAAAATTGGTTTGGGGTAAAAACAGTTTGGTTCTTTGAACAAAATTGATTTAAACCAATTTGATTCAATTTAAAAAAAAATAGTTCAATTCAACTCATGCCCATCCTCTAATGTTAAGTAACATGTACGATGAATATGCATAAGAAATATTATTTCTGTTGTCTCTTGTCGTTGGCTGCCGTCTATGAATCCTGTTATGGACCATGAATGATAATGATTGATGAGGGTCAGAGCAATTTCTAATCAAATAAATCAAAGTGAAATTCAGGTGGATACATAATGGAGGGAAAATAAAAGTGAAGACCAGATAGGGAGAGTGAACTTTTATGCATTATTTGGAAGAGGAAGGGAGAAGGGAATGGAAAAATGACTACCACATTTTTAAAGAGTTGTAAGGGAAGGAAAGGAGACTGAAGTATTTTTCTCAAAACCCAAAATTTATTCCCCTAAAATTGGAGGTAAGAAGATGGAAAATAATTAACTTTTAGTTAAATTACATATTTATTTTGAACTTGTATTATAAAATTAGTGCTATTCTTTTTCACCAATATTTTAAACTACCTCATTTATAAAAACTCCCAGCCTTATATTATATATACTCTTCGCCAAGGTAAATGGACTCTGCCATGTCTTTCTTTTTAAAAATTTAGCATAATTTTTTGAAACGCAATAAAATTATTGCCACATCAGTCGGTGATGGGATTTGTTAAAAATCTTTCGTACCATATAACATCATTTTTTGTGAATATTTTAAACAACTAACATTGTAAATATTATTTTTGGAAAACAGTATTTTGAGAATGTTATTTGATTAGTTTATTTAATTTTTCAAATTCTCAACCAAAGGGTAAAAGGAGAGATAGACATTGTAGCTTCTTTGAACATGAGACTCACGCATTAGATTAACTAGACCAAAATGGTTTTACCTTTTTTCTCCTATATATACAGGAAGAAGAGACCAAAGATTACTCGGAGGGTGCTTTATATGACATTTCTTTGTGGATTATTTGGGTATGCTCCGTAAATTCTTCATCTTATTGGTCATATCATAAGTATTTTCAGGCACTTTATTGTCAAATGATATAAGGTAATTAATTAACAATACTGATGGTCATGCAATATTCCAGGGCAAGTGCATATCTAAACCTTTACCTTGAGGCTCTGGCTTTGACATCAGCAACGTTTGTATTGGCTATGCTCAACCTTGTTCCAGGCATTACCTTTATCATGGGCATATCCTCCGGGTACTAATTTGTTCGTAATAATTTTCTTTCAATTTTCTTCATATACCAATTTGTTTCAACAAAGCTTTGGTTAGTCACGCCACATAGCAAGGTAAAAGTTAAATAATAAAAATTAGTGGAAATTAAAGTTATGCACTCACAATTTATAAAAGTAAATAATAAATAATAGAAATAAGTGGAAATTAAAGATAAGTTTGGCACCCCGATTTTAATTTACTTTTGATTTTGTGTAGATTCGAAAAATTAAATTTGGGATCAGGAGAAGGAAAGGCAAAGGTAATAGGAACAATAACTGGAATTAGCGGGGCAATGCTGTTGACGTTTTTCAAAGGGGTAGAAATTAATTTGTGGTCTTCAAAAATCAACCTTTTGCATCCACATCAAAACGACAATGGTCATATGGCAACACAACATGGTGATTCTGGTAGTAAACTGTGGGGTGTACCATGTGCCCTTGCAAGTTGCTGCTGTTTTTCTTTGTGGTTCATTATTCAGGTCAGCTTATTTCTTATGACCAAAAACAGAGCACACACATGCATGTTCACCAACTTGTTTAATTAGATTCTAGTCATTTTATCTATCAACATACAGATATATTTATGAAAATATGTCGTTTACTTTAAACGGCACAGGCTAAGTTGAATGAAGAATTCCCGTACCCTCATTCAAGTGCAGCTTTAATGTCCACAATGGGAGCGGTACAGGCAACTATTTTTGCTCTCTGTGTTGATAGGGACATGAGCCAATGGAAGCTCGATTACGGTATCAGGCTTTTAGCTGTGATTTATCCGGTATATGCATGCATACTCATAATTAATTTACTAAATCACACTATGATTGAGACTTTGAAATTTAATATGTACACATGATACTTGTTAATTATGCAGGGAATTGTGGTCTCTGGAATAGTGGTGATTGTTTATAACTGGTGCATAAAGATGAGAGGCCCACTATTTGCGTCTATTTTCAATCCTCTACAGCTTCTGCTTGTGGTTATCGCTGCTTATTTGATGTTGGATGAGAAGTTATATTTAGGATGGTACACTTTAATAAATCTTATTTTACCTAAACATATATGTGTACCTATTCATGGTTTTTTTTTTTTTTTTTTTGTTTCTTCCAAATTTTTATGATTTGATTTGATTTAATTTAGTTTGTTTGTACATATATAGTGTGCTTGGAGCAGTGCTGATCGTGTGTGGTCTATACGCGGTGCTTTGGGGTAAGGGAAAAGAAATGAAAAAGAAGACTCATCTCGTTCCATTTGAAATTACAAGAGAGTCCGAAGCTGTTCAGGTTGTTGTTACGTGCACGCCAGTAGATCATGATAAATATGTCCAAAGCTCCCTGAATCAAACTAATACTACCGGGAAGGTTGCTGATGATCACTGAATATTTATCAAAATAGTATGACGTGAAGAATCGGATCACGACATGACGGTGAAAAAGTGAAAATTAGAGTAAAGTTTTTTTTGGATCCTTAACAAAAAAAGATCATTTCTACTTTCGTTCCTTACAAAAAATATTCATATTAGTTTTTTTTAAAGACTAAATTGGATCTTCATTGAAGTTCTGAGAGACCATATTTTCAAAAAACTGAAAATGTAAAATGACCAAAAATTGACTTTTTTTTGTAAGGGACAAAAGTAAGGACCATATTTTTTGTTAAGAACCTAAAAGAGATTTTACTATGAAAATTTAAAATAATAGAGTCGCCATCAAAATTTATTTGAGAAAATATCATAAAAATCCTTTTGGTAAAGAAAATTTGTCTTTGAAAATAGAAATGAATTTGGGAGTCAATTACGAGTAGGGAAGATGTTAACACCCTACAGGAACAATTTAAAAAAACGGTTACCTTAAATTAATTGTGGCAATTATTGGTAAAATTTTAAATATTAGGTTCACCCAAAGAAATAAATAATATTTATTGTTGTGAAAGAAAACTAATTTATAAAAATTTATTTTTGGACATGATGAGATAGTCCCGCTCTGATATATCCCTTGGTACAATAAGAAACTCAAAACTACATCATTTTGTAGAAAACATGTATGTGTTGGTTGATTTTACTTTTAAACGAACTTTTGAAAATTCATTTTGCTCTAAGATTATCATACTATCAAAGTCAAAATGACCCAAGAAAAATTTAGAATTAATAAGATGTCTCAGCTCAGCTAATTCTTTTATTTATTATATTTTGAAACTTTATTTTTGAAATTTTGATAATTATGAAAAAGATCGTAATTATATATGAAAAAAATATTTATACGGCCACTTTAGATAAGGTTATCTACAGTTTTCTCAAAAACTACGTCGTTTTGATTAATGAAGGGTATTTCTATAGTTTTAGATGGATTAATGAAGGGTATTTCAGTAAAATGTATATGATAAAAAAGTAAATAAAATTACTGAAACACCCTTCATTAATTCATCTAAAATTACATAAACACCCTTCATTAATCAAAACGACGTAATTTTTGGATAGCTGTAGATAACTTTATCTAAAGTAGCTGTACAAATATTTACCCCATTATATATTATTAATATTTTTAATTTTAATTTCAAAATATTTATTTTTTAATTACTTCGATTAGATTTGAAGGCTTGGATCATCTATCACGGATAAAATAACCGCAAAGTTAACACCCTAAATAAAAGACGCAAAGTTAATAAGTTGTCATAGCTAAATTAACTAATTATTAAAAAAAAGAAATTCAAACATTTCTGAATTCATTTTTTAATCATTCAATTTCCTCCAAAATAAAAAGTAAAACGTAAGCTGTTGCATAAAAGACCATTTTAAATCTCCAACCAAAAAGGGGGTCATTATATTATTGTTAAAGCTCAACTTAATCTTAAAAAAAAAATTAAAGGAAGCCATCTCGACGTTGGTCTTCCGTAAAATGTAAGCAATATAACAAAAAGATAATGAATGATAAAAAAATAAAAGAAATAATTGAAAAGAAAGAAAAATAACATTATGCCAAAAACTGAAGAAACGATATTGGGTTTCCACTATACTTGACAAAAGGGAAAAGGGCACTTTGAGCCCCTATCCTATAATCGATGACAGAGAAGAAGAAACATAGTTAAATCTGCCATGGTGATGCACGGGTTTGATGAAGATGAGGCTAGCTCCGCCATGTTTTACATGGGAGATGGGTGTTTTCATGGTGAACGATTCTTGACGGTAGCGTTGCAAAGAAGGTAGTGGGAATGGGTCATCGGTTCAATCTATCTTTGAATCACAGTAGTCAGGTTGGTGAGATCTATGGTGGTTTGGGTTAAGGTACATGTTGCTGATGATAAAATAACATTTCTAATGGCATTCACCACAACCAAAACTGATATCTTATACTGCAATAATAAAATATATGCATAATCTATATGAGTTGTAAAGTGAAAAACTTACCTTAATTTGTGCCAAAAATATTAGGAACTTAGAATAAGACCCAGATTCTCTTCCCTTGTGTTGAAATGATTTTTTCTCTTGAAAGTTGTTGATGATCTTTGGACCTCACGTTCAGTATATGTTTAGTCTCTCCCTCTTTTTCTCAAAATCCATTATTTTTTGAAGTGATATTTTTTGAGTGTGTTGGTGAAAGATGAGTGTTGATAGGAGAAGTGTGTTGAGTCTATCAGTGAGTTCTCATGCACCCAAAATGATCCCTCTTAGGTGTTGTTCTCTGTTTATTTTCCTTTTTGTGTTTCTTTCTCAAACATCTTTCTTTCTTCCTTATTTGACTTGTTTCCATTTTTTTGCTTAATTTTTTATGGAGCCTGACCGCATAATCTCTGCACCCAATAGAGGCAGAGGAATCTTGACCCCTTAGAGTTGTCATTATATCATTTTTTTTAATTTATATTCATTTCTTTTTTTCTTTTTGATAGAATAAGAAAAAAAAAATGGTGAATATGTATGATTAATTAAGAGAAATATTAGTCTCTTTTTACATGAGGTAGCTTATCTCATTTTCTCTCACTTCGATTTCTGTACCTCACTTTTTTTTTCTTTTAATGATGGGACCACCTAGTTTTTCTCAACAACATAAGATACTATCTTATGTAAAAGGAGATTAATAAAACCCATTAATTAAAGTGTTTGTCCTTTAATGATTTTAAAATATAGATCTATTTATCTCATATGCAATAGAGATAAGATAAAAAAAATAAAATAAAATAAAATAAAATAATGAACCCCACTACTTTATCTCATGTTGGATGACATAATTATCACATGCAACAGAAACAAGATAGTGAAGTGAACTATTTTTTTAAAAAATAAAAAATAGTGAATTCCACTACTTTGTTTATATTGCATGAGATAATTATCTCATGCAACTTCCCTTTAAAATATGTATAGTTATTTTAAAATGAGTTAAAATTAAAAAAAAAAAATTTCTATCAATTATTTTAAAATTTACAACACTTAAAAAATAAAATTTAATTAAATATATAACAATAAACCAACAATCTTTTCGCAACAAATAAAGGCTATTATTTTTTAAAGAATTGTTAGTTTAGAAAATTCGAAAATCTCATTTTCAAGTAATAACCAGAACTAGAATTCTGTAAAAAGGGATTCTAAATCTATCATAATCTGCTCTAAAATAATTTATTAAGTAACCAATGGTGGATCCAGAAAAAATTATTTTATGTCTGCATATTTAGTGGCTGCCCCCGAAATTTTTTTTTTGTAAAAAAAGTTTAAATCAATGTTTGAACCCGCTCATAATCTAGTTGCTTTCATAACAAGTTGCAGGCAATAGTTTGACCAATTATTTTCTCCCCTAAATCTCACCAATCCTCCGAAACAAATATGAGAATATACTCCAGTACATCCATACATCATCATTCTATTTTATAGTGGTGAATAAAAAAGTCAACACTACCTGTACAGAAGACAAGCAAAATCACAATGAAGGTCTCGTCTCTAAATATTTACTTATTTGAGAATGTTAGACCTGCAATCAATCCTCTTTTTTTATAAAAATGAAAAAGAAAACAAAGGATGAAGAGAGCATGTGAATGAGTAAGTGACAAGGGAGGAAGAATAAGTTTTTTCTCTAATAAATTTGCATTGTTACGTTGTTTTAATTATCTCCGTACGTTGCTAACTAATATAAGAATAAATATCTTTTTTGGTTCCTAACAAAAAATTCAGTCCCTAGTTTAGTCCATTATAAAAAAAAATTAGTCACCTAGTTCCTATGAAATTCAAAGTGGACCCATTTTAGTCTTTTTGAGGGATAATATAGGTCTTTTTTGAATTTGTGAGGGATCACGATTTTAACTAAATTGATCTACTTTAAATTTTTTAGGGACCTCGAGACTAGGGGTGTAAATGGGCTGGGCTAGGCTGAGCTTTGGCTTAAATAAGCAAGGTCTGTGTAAAAAGTATTGGGTATGGCCTGACCTATTAACCTGTGTAGGTCCCAAATTACAAGTCTAGCCTGACCTATATTTAAAAAATAAAAGCCTAGGCCTGTTAGCCTGTTTAAGCCTATTAAACATTCAACAATTAAAAGAATAACTAAAATAATATTATTTTATTATTCAAAATTATTAAAATAATAATTTTATTTATTATAATTTAAAAAATTAATATGATGATATAGGCCGGTCTGTAGGCTTATAGGTTAGACATGTACAAAAAAGCCTATGGCCTATTTTCTAAATATGTATTTTTAAAAGGCTAGGCTTATTCTATTTTACTATTTGTAATAGGCTAAGCCTGACTTAATATAGGCTAGGCCGTAGGCCTCTGTAGGCCGGCCTAGCTCATTTACACCCATACTCGAGACTAATTTTTTTTGTAAGGGACTAAAATGTGGACCATGTTTTTTGTTAGGGACTTAAAAAAGTATTTACTCCTAATATATATATTGAAACAAGAGACAAATAAGGACCTGCAACCAAGAAAAAAAAAACTGAAATAAAAATTTTGTCCGCAGTCGCCGGTGAAGGTAACTGAGAGAGTAAAAAAACTCGAAGGATTTACATGAGTGATAAAAGAAATAAATTATAATGACGTATGTAGTGTTATATTTTGAAGATAATAAGTATTTAAATCCCTTTATTATTTGCATAATTTTTATTTTTTCACTATTTATTGATGTGAATCTTTATAGAGGAGAGATATTCTTATTATCAAAATCTTCTACTATCAACTCACTATCTATCTAATCATCATTGGATCAATATTTTTTCTTTTTTCAAAAACTTTTTAGCATTCTCTCTCTTTGATTCAATGCTGATTAGATAGGTAGTAAATTAGTAGTAGAAAATTTTAGTACTAAGAATATCCTTCCTCATGTTTATATATGTGGAATGTTGTGGATTCATGTTCACTTCTGCCATTGCCTGTGTATTTGTTTCTTCTATTATTTTATCCCGTCAGTCAATGAGCTACATATTTAAATTGCATAAAAAAAGTTTCACAACCAAGTGTGTTTTATGGAGTTGTGGATATCTCTCAATCGATTAAGTGTTCTGACCTTATAATATATTGATGTGATTCGTATTTTGTATAAATTAACCAATTTATACCTCTTCGTAAAATAATCCGGATTATTTTGTTCTCATCTAGACACAGGCGTTCGTTAGTTCCTTTGTCAACTATTCAAAATAAATTATTGTGTGCAGCACAGGAAATTTTCAATTATATAGCTGTTTTTGCAAGCTGCTAGCTAGCCACAAACACAAACGCCTTTATTCTGTGATCTTTGTTGTATATTTCATAACACTTTTTTGTATACTTTTTCTTCAGTACACATAAGGCAACGATAGAATCTAAGGAGTAGTCTACTAGAACTTTACAGATGCCTGGGAATTTGCCATGAGGCAAGTCTAAATCATGGTGTGGAATTCGCTTCCTTTTTACTTTTTCTTCTCATAAAAAAGCAATCGTGGGACATCTTGTCTTATTGATGGTTAGAATACTAAGCACACTTGTATCAAAAAGAGAGAGAATAATAAGCACAATTCATTCAGTTATAGTAGGGGTGAAGAGAAATTAAGGTAGACGTTTAAGTTCGATGTCCCCATAAAATAAGAAAAGAATATAATATATATATATATATATATATATATATATATATATATATATATATACAAGAACGATTTAGGATACACAGCTTCGCTAGCAAGCAGTCAAATTAACTTTGTATCAAAAAAAAAAAAAGTTAAAGTAACACACAAAAGGAAACCAGAATCAAGCACGCTGAGTTTCTGGTAAAGTACACTCAAAAGTAGGGCTGTGCATGGATCAAGTCGGGTCAGGTTTTTGTCTGGCTCGACCTAACTTAGTTTTTATAGGTCAGTTATTTTGATTTGATTTCATACCTAAGGACAGGTTAGCTAGTTCATTTATGGAATGATCGCAATCGCAATTAATTTGTTTTCGTCTATAGGTGTTCATGCGCCAGTTGCTTTATCAAACGATCAAAATATATTATTAGGTAACGCACTGGAAGTTTTCAAAATATTATTAGCTAGATAGTCACACACTCTACACCATGCCTTTATTCTGTGATCTTGCAGATCTCATTGCACTTACACTTTTAATGATTTTAATGATTGTATGTTACCTTGTTCATGCAATCCTCTGTATAATCAGTGTATGTAATACACACACAGGACAATAACACACTGTCTTTCCTGTGTAACACTAATTTTCATTATTGTATTAGCATAGGATCTTAAAAAAAGAAATTGAAGATGAGAAGCCAACAGAGATTCCGTGTCTTGAAGATTTTATGACTTTAGAATCATATTGAGCAACAAAACTTTTTCTGTTGGATAAGATGGATCATGGATGAATAAGAATACTACAAATACTAATAGAGTTAATATACTAAAAATAAGAATAAGACAATGTTCTAAACCACTGTTTTTTTTTCATTAAAAAAATAGTTAATATACTTTTGACATTTATTAATATCCACTCTTCAATTTCAATTTGTGAATGTCCATATTATTTAAATAATATATATTGTATAGAATTTTTTTTTTTTTTTTTTTTTTTGGTAATATTGTATAGAAATTTTGATTACTCAACAACTCTAATATCTAATATGTCGATTGGTTATAGATTTTTCCGTGACTATGGGATTAAAGCAGTGTTATTAAACTCGGTCCATCATGCATCGACTTGATTGGGGTACTAGATCACTTTGAAGTTATTGTAGAAGAATATATTAGTAAATAAAATTACAAAAAAAAATTAAAATGAGTTCTACATTTTTTTTAACAAGATGAAACAATTTTAGTTTTTTGATTTTTTTTTTAAATGCATGACCCGACCAGATCATTGAGCCACCGAGTCATTGGGTGGCTGATTTTATTCGAATTTTGACCGGAATGATGCCTGACCGGTCAAATATTTGACCCGAACTGATCTGATGACCGATTCGCCGAATTTCGGATCGACCCAGCCGGGTCGGGCCAGATTTTACTGGATTAAAGGTCAAATAGTCCCCCCAAATAATTATGCACCGGCACATCTCTTTTAGTCTTATGTAGTATTAAACAACTTGTAAGTTGAATTTTTTAAATTAGTTTATTTTATGCTTCTTTTAATAACAAAGATTTAACATTATTGCTGTGTTAAGAACCGTGGTTGCATAATTGTTAAAAAAAATAAACCGACCCGTCTCACAAGTTAAATGAATTAGCTTGTTTAACCCATATGCTAATTAATGAATCAAGTTAAAATTACAATGCTAATATTTTTGAAGATCAACCTATTTATATTTAACTGGTAAATAGGTTAACCAGAATAAGTTGTCGGTGGGTCCGTGAGAAATGTTCTTCTCAAAGGAATTTTTCATGAAATACATATCCACACGATTTGTCCGTGTTTTAAGAAGCAATTCATATTTATTGCAGGTAAGTGATTCTTATTAGAGTTTGTTGCAGATAAGTGACCAATTTGATCTCTGAAAGATATTCTTGATGTGTTTTTAATTCCTGATATTTTGTTATGTAGTAACAAATTTTGGTAAAGTGCGAATAGAAGTGCTCACATGAAACGTAATAAAGAGGTTTGTTTTAGTGATACGGGTGTACATGACCCCTTCTAAAACTAGTAAAGGACAAGCTCTCTCAGAGAATTTGTAAAGAAGTGAGGAATTGAAAGGGAAGCACAATTTTTTTAAAAAAAAAAAAGGGGATCACCCAAAAATAATGGTCCCTAATCACTTTAAAAAATTCCCACAAGAGATTTGTTTAAGTATTGCGGATGTACATGGTATCCTTCTAAAAATAGTAATGGACAAGGAAGTGAGAGGGATTTTTTAAAGAAGTAAAGGGATTGCGAGGGAAGCATATTTTTCCAAAAAAACAAAGAGGGATTACTCAAAAATAATGATCCCGGATCAGTTTAAAAATTCCCGTAATAAAGGAGACGTGTACGTAACATGTCAAATCAGCTCTTCCATTAAGATTTTTCAAAGATCAACTTATTGTAAGAATAACGTGTCAAACCACTCACGCCAAGTTCACTTTCTGGCTCCAATGCAATTAAGATGGACATAGAAGAAAGAGCGGTGAACAGATTCACAACGTTTCATGCTTGCACTTGCACTTTACTGTACAATATCGTTATCAGCACTTGTTCCACTCCTTTTTTCATTGTCCAATCTTTTCATTCTTCAACATTTCACCTAATGCAGCTACCTATGTACCTTTATCCTCTCTCTCTCTTTTGTTTGTGTAACGTATCAATAACTTACGTAACTTATTTTGAAGTATTAATTTATTTTTATGCTTATTCTATTGAAGTTGAGAGAAAACTTCGAACTCTTCATTACTCAAAGGTTTAGAATACAATCGATAAAAAGAAATGCACTATACAAAATAACATTTATACATGCTTTGATGAATAACTTGATGAATAATTGATGAATAACAAACTGCATTCATTCTGTTATGGTTAGTTGGCATAATGCAACTGTTATCTGACGTGAAAACTGAATTAGTTGGATTGTGTCTATTATGTGAAGATCGTGGGCCTTTGTTGTCTGGGTTTGGATTTGAGCTTATCCTCATTACCCCCTATCCTATTACCCCCCCCCCCCCCCCCCCCGCGCCAAGTTGGACCGTGAATGTTAATGAGGCTCAACTTGAAGAGAGCATTGTGAAAAGCTGCTGGAGGAAGAGACTTGGTGAACATGTCGACCAACTGGTCAGAGGATGTCACTGGGAGTAGACGCGGAAGACCTGAGTGAAGCTTCTCGCGAGTAATGTGACAGTCGATTTAGACGTGTTTGGAGCGCTCGTGAAAGGCAGGATTATAGGCAAGATAAATGGCCGATTTGTTGTCGCAGAAAACAGAAGCTGGTTTAAGCCATAGAAAATGCAGATCATGAAACAAATGTTGAAGCCATTGGAGTTCACAGGTGAGGGTGGCAAGAGCTCGATACTCCGCTTCAGATGAGGAGAGAGAAACTGTAGATTGCTTCTTCGTTTTCCAGGCAACCAGAGAGGAACCAACAAATATGCAGAAACCAGAAGTTGACCAGCGAGTGTCAGGGCAACATGCCCAGTCAGAGTTAGCAAAGGCACGAACCAGAATATCTGGAGACGAAGGGAAGAAAAGTCCGGAGGCTGGGGCTCCCTTTAAGTATTTAAGGATACAAAGTGTAGCTTGATGATGAGAATCACGAGGACAAGAGACAAACTGAGAAAGCTGTTGAACAGCGAAGCATATATTTGGTCTTGTCGTTGTCAAATAAAGTAAGTGTCCAACTAAACGACGATAAGAGAACTCATCGTTCAGAGGAGACCCAGTGGTGCGACTGAGCCGAGAAGAAGGCTCCATGGGAGTAGAACTGGGCTTGGTTGCTAGCATTCCCATATCAGAGAGAATCTACAATGCATATTTGCGTTGGTTGAGATGAATGCCATGTGAAGTGCGAGAAACTTCAAGGCCTAGAAAATAACGCAGAGGACCAAGATCCTTTATTCTGAATTTCTCGTGGAGAAAAGCTTTCACCCATGTGATCTCAGATGGGGAATTACCATAAAGTACAACATCATCGACATAGACAAAAGTACTGTGAATGAAGATCCAATATGTCGAGTAAACATGGAATGGTCTGCATTTCCTTGTATATAACCAAGAGACAGAAGAGCCTCAGACAATTTAATGTACGATTGGCGGCTCGCCTGTTTGAGGCCATAAAGAGACTTATTTAGACGACAAGCTTGTCTGGGCTTGGATGTATGTAAACCTGGAGGAATCATGATATACACCTCCTCACTAAGATCACCGTGAAGAAATGCGTTATCTAAGTCCAATTGCTTCAAAATCCATCCTTTGGCAGCTGCAATACTAAGCAGAACGCGAATGGAGGTGAGTTTGGCAACTGGGAAAAGGTATCGAAAAAATCAACCCCTTCTTGTTGTGTAAATCCTTTGCCACTAATCGGGCCTTGTGTCGCTCAATTTCACCATTGGAACGGTACTTGATCTTGTATACCCACTTGCATCCTATGGGTGTTTTGTCAGGTGGCAAATCAACAATGGTCCAAGTATCATTCTTGGCAATGCACTCAGTTCTACATCCATAGCTTGCCTCCATTCCTGTGATTGAATAGCTTGGGAAAAAGAAGTTGGTTCTGTGTGTGTAGTGATGTTAAGACAAAAAAATTTATATGATGGTGCACAAGAGGAATATGACAGTACATTGGACAGTGGATAAAAGACAGAAGGTGATATGAAGTTACCTGGAAGAGATTGCGAGATGTGAGCAGCAGAAGAGGGATTGAAGTGGTAATCGATAAGATAGCCAGGAGTTGAACTGATTCGTGATGATATGCGTGGAGCAGCAGCTGTTGGAGCAGTAACTGTTGTGGTGATGGCTGATGAATATGGAGGTAATGGAGCAGTAATAGAGGAATCCTCAGTATCTTCTGGACTTGGTGATGCAGTGTGAGTTGCTGGAGGTTGATTTGGTGGACATAAGGGTCGAGTGTTTAAGGAATGAATAGGTGGATAGTCAAGGTCAAAGGTATTTGGTTGCTGAGTGTCAGATAATGCAGGATCAGGTAAGTGGTATGAATTGGATAGTAAAGTGTTGGGCACAAAAGGAAAACAGTGTTCATGAAATATAACATTTCGTGAAACAAAAATGGAATTAGAAGATATTTCATAGAGGAAGTAACCTTTGATACCTTCTTGAAATCCTAGAAAAATAGCTTTGCGAGCTCTTGGTGGGAATTTGGTACTTTGGCTAGTGAGAGTGGATGCATATGCCAAGCATCTAAGCACACGAAGATGTATAAGGGCTGGAGGATGGTTGTATAGGAGTGAGTATAGAGATTTATTAGCAAGTACAGGGGTATTGATCCGGTTAATTAGATGGACAGCATGTGTGACGACATAGCACCATAATGTGCTTGGAAGGTGTGCTTGAAATGAGAGGGCCCTTGCTACATTCATTATATGTTGGTGCTTCCTTTCGACCCTACCATTCTGTTCTGGTGTCTCAACACAACTGCGTTGGTGCAAGATTCCTTTCAATGCATAAAAATCATCCATCATGAGATCAAGTCCATTATCAGTGCGAAGGGTCTTAACTGTTGTATTAAAGTGATTTTGAACAAACACAATGAAATTCTAAAGTTGTTTTCTTGTCTCGGATTTAGATTTCATTAAGAAAATCCAAGTAAACCTTGAATAATCATCAACTACCGTGAGGAAGTATCTATGACCATGAATTGAAGTTGTAGAATAGGGGCCTTAAATATTAGCATGAAGAAGCTCAAAAATTGCACCACTTTTAGATTCACTTAAAGGCAATTTATGTTGTTTTGCCAATTGCCATACATCACATGGCTCGATGTGAGCATTTGGAATGAAAGGAAAATATGAAGACAAACACTGAGAAACCTTTCTTGATACATGGCCTAAATGTTGATGCCATAACAAAGATGCACTGCAATTCCATTATTACTGTTCTGAGTAGAATTACAATTACTGCTAAAGAAAACATTCGGTGGAGCAACAGTGGAATCACTATTCAGCATCAATGCTCTTTTATCTTTGAGTACCACATACAACCCTTCACGACGCTCAACAAAACCAATCGTCTCCTGGTAGTTGGATTTTTTCTGTTGAACAAAACAGTGGACTTTGTCAAAAGTGAGGGTGTAAAAATTGGAATTTAAAAGTTTTGAAACTGAGAGTAAATTGATGCGAAAATTGGGAACATATAATACATTGTTCAAAACAATATTGGAATTAATATGAACAGTGCTAGAAATTGAAGCAATGACATTGCTGCCATTAGGTAAAGAAATGGAAACTGGTTAAATATTGTGAAAAGAAGAAAATTGAGACATGGTGAAGGTGATGTGATCTGTAGCACCGGTGTCAATGATCCACTCATCAACACTGATACCTGGCTGAGAACTTTTAGAAATGGAGTTAGATGCAAGAACAACATTAGCTGTAGGCATAGATGAAGTGGCTCAAGATTCTGAATTAGCAGAAGTGGTTTGTAACAGATTCAGGATCTGTTGATATTGATATTGAATTGTGTTTATGGAAGGAGTTGTCATTTGATCAGTGGTGTTGTTTTCTTGATTTACTGAGGCACTATTGACGATGTTTCTTCTATAACCAGGTGGAAAACCATGGAGAAGATAACAAGTCTCTATAGTGTGATTATTGCGATTGCAATGAGTGCACAACTTTGTATAGCCTCTTCCACCATAAAAGCTTCTTCCACGTCCTCTAACATTTCTACCTCCACGTCCATTATCAAAATTTCCTCTACGAAAACTCCCTTGATCACTGTGTACTGCCATGGCTTGTATAGTAACTGGAAGGTTGTGCTGATCTTCTGAACGAAATTGTCATTCTTGTTGAGTCACCAAGGAGAAAGCCTTAACCACATTTGGCATTGGCTCCATTAACATAATCTGAGAGCGGACTTGAGCATATTGTTCACTCAATCCTCTCAAGAATCTTATGGTATGATCTTGATCACGAAATGATCTCATTTGAATGATTACACCACATTCACATGGAATCACCGGAGATGGTAGTGGACTCAGGTTGTCAAACTCGTCCCACAAGGTTTTGAGATGAGTAAAATACTCTGAAACAAACTTCTTACCTTGCATCAATTTGCAAATCTCTTCTTGTAGACCTACTATTCTGAACATATATGTCTGGGAAAACCTATCGTGAAGATCATTCCATGCATCAGATGCATTTTCAATCCATAAAATAGATTGTGCAATAGTTTGTGAGATGGATCTGTGTATCCAACCCAAGACTATGGTGTTGCAACGATCCCAGGCTTGATACTCCGGATCATCGTCATCTGGAACTATCACACTGTTGTTGATGAATCCTAACTTGTTTTTGGATCGTAGCGCCATGGTCATGGATCGAGACCATGAGTGATAATTGCGACCATTGAGGACGGGACTTACAAGCACTTGAGATGGATTCTCATTGGGATGAAGGAAGAAAGGATGTGAAGGATTTGTAATGAAAGCAGGAAGCTGTTCTTGATTAGCCATGAAAAAGATGATGAATTGAAGAAAAAACAGGGATCTGAAGCGAAGTAACAGAGCTAAATTAGCTCTGATACCATATTGAAGTTGAGAGAAAACTTTAAACTCTTCATTACTCAAAGATTCAGAATACAATCGATAAAAAGAAATGCACTATACAAAATAACATTTATACATGCTTTGATGAATAACTGATCTATAACAAACTGCATTCATTCTGTTATGGTTAGTTGGCATAATGCAACTGTCATCTGACGTGGAAACTGAATTAGTTGTATTGTGTCTATTATGTGAAGATCGTGAGCCTTTGTTGTCTGGGCTTGGATTTGGGCTTATCCTCATTATGTTCACATGAAAATTGAATTATTTATGTGTTATTTCTAGCCTTCCAGGTACGTTTCTCTTAAAGGATCCACTGTGCTAATGTAATAATAACCTAATGAGGTAGAAGTATGGACTTAAGCTCAATAGAAGTATGGAGTTATTTGTAAATGAAAGTTTGATGCACCTTTGACTTGTTACTTTATATATTATGTCCATAGGAGGCAGGAGATTTCAGCCGTGTGGATTGGCTAGGTATATAAATCTCGTAGGTGTAACCATCGAGTCAATATATAAAGTGATTACCAACTAAATGTATTTTTCTGAAGTGAATTCTATTTAATTTTAATATTATTTAATTGGATATTTTAAATACCTTCTGATTTGATTTAAATTTGAAAACAGATTTAACTAATTATATTGATAAAAGTTGGATTAAGAAGCCAATTAGATCGAAAGAGTTCCTCTATGGGATAGTTCAATTTTTGGACTTTGCCTTTTCAAATGCATCTATTAATGGACAAATTTTATGTCCTTGCACTAAGTGTGGATTTCATAATATGTGTGATAAAACTGAAGTGTTAAGTCATCTACTTCAAAAGGATTTTCCAAGAAAGTACACATTTTGGTATATGCATGGGGTAAAACATATTCAATCCAATGATGAAGAAAAACAAGCACATGAAGACCCAATTAGACAATATCCAATGCAAGATATGTTAAATGATGTTTTTGGCGTGTTTGATGATCATGGAAATGAAGATTCTAACACATCAAATCTACTTAATGGTGACCATCCTATGGGTGCAAAAGATGCAAGTAAAGAAAAGTTAGAAAAATATTAAAGAGTTGTATGTTAAGGGATGGGAATCAAGATCTATATAATAGTTGCACAAAGCATAGTGAATTGTCGTTCATTGTTCGATTGTATCATATAAAAGTCTTATGTGATACAATTGATAAAACATTTTCAATGACCATTTACCTTTACGAGCAAAAAAGAAGATTAAGATATTGGGTTTAAGCTATGATAAGATTCATGCATATCCGAACAATTGCATGTTATATTGGGGAACATTAGAGGATGGGAAGATGGATAAATGCAGAAGTGCAACACATTCAGATGGAAATCAAATGAAAATGATGGTGGTTATAACACCTCACAATTTTAAATCAAGTAATTAAAATATTAAGTGAGCAATCAAGTGATGGATTAGTGAAAATCCTAAAGATTATGCCAAAATACGAAGAAAGGGCAAAACGGTAATTAGCCAACACGCAACCCTAGGAAGATAAAAATTGAGTAGAAGGTCTCATATGGTAAAAATAACCCTGGAAATGGGTTCAGAACGAAAAATTGAGTGGATAGGCAAGTTTCAGAAAAATCAGTGAATAATGTTTTTCGCGGGTAAAAATACTGCGTTACGATTGCACCGTAAGACGTGCCATCTGAATTTTGAGCTCTAGGTTTCAAATATGAGTTACAAATGGCCTATTGAGTTAGGAAATGTGATTGTTGATAAAATTTGATGAAAATAAGTCATTTTGGGGAAACGTGCCAACGGCGCGCGCGATAGCTTAAAAACAGTGTTTTCTTCGAACGAATGGAGGACTCTGAATTCATCTGATCAAGCCTAATTAAAGTGGAATAGTTAATGTTAAAAATTAGAGTTTCTAAAGAGGCTTTGAATTTACAGACGTTTAGTGAGAGTTTTGACGCGTTTTGAATCGCGTGAGGTGGCGTGGGACCCACCCCACTTGAAAGTCACTTAAACATCTCATCACTCCACTATTCATCATCACTCTCACTCTCTTCTCTCTCCCCAAACCCGAGCTTCAGCCCCCTTCATCATTGTGCAAATTTTTCTTCTCTCCATTAACCACTCAAATCCTAACCAAATCCAACAAAGTTTAACTTGAAATTTGTTGGAAATTGTCTTCCAAAGCCATTGGTGGCCTTGTTAAGCCGTGAAAGTGAGAGGATTTTGAGATCTTCCCCCTCAAAAGCCGCGGCTCACATTGGAGTTTTAGGGTTCATTGAGTTTTCAAATGCTCCAATGATGGAGTATACTTAGGAGGAGTCATTTGCCTTGCTTTTGTGTGAGTTATTTCAACACTTCATTGGTTGATTCTTGTGATTGAGTTTTGAAAACCTAAAGCTTTGAATTGATGAATTGTGATGTTAGAGAGCTCAATTTGAAAATGTGTATTAGATGATAATGTGTTAGAATGATGTATTAATGCTAGAAACGCAATGGAAATTGTAGGTGAAATGTGATGATTTTTAACTTAGAATAATTTGATGGTCATTACATGGAATTTTGGAAAAGTGTGTTGTGATGTTGATAATGAGTTGTTATATGATAGAATGATGATATAATGTGATTGGTTGAGTTGAGGAATGGTTGAAAATGGAAAGAAATCCTTTGGGATTCCCTAGGGTATAATTCGGCTATTGTGGGAAAAATTGAGGAATTAATGTTGAAAAGTGATTTGGATGATGATTGGCGTAGTTATATGGTACTTAGATGGGTTGTGTTGTGGTTGGAAAGTGTTTGAATCAATGGGAAAGATGAATTGTGTTTAGAGAC
Organism: Gastrolobium bilobum; assembly: GCF_033153095.1. Taxonomy (NCBI): domain Eukaryota; kingdom Viridiplantae; phylum Streptophyta; class Magnoliopsida; order Fabales; family Fabaceae; genus Gastrolobium; species Gastrolobium bilobum. The sequence continues at coordinate 79,360 of NW_026895149.1, read as the reverse complement.
CTAAATGAGCCTAAAGTGAAATATTTCGCAAAACGATGCGTAAATGTCGTAAAACGGAAAAACGACGATTGAACTAGCCTCTAAGCAACCTAAGGAAGTGTTATAAAATGAGAAAGAAAATTTAGAAAAATAAATCCCCAAATAACACCTAGATGGTCGAACCTTCAAGGAGAAAAAGGGGGATTTTGCGGTTTTCGCATTCTGATGTAATTCGATGCGAAAATGACGAAACAACACTTGAATTGGCCTATTGACAACCTAATGAGGCGTAACAAAATGAGAAAGAAAATTTAGAAAAATAAATCTCAAATTAACACTTTAATGACCTAACCATCAAGGGAGGATGGGGAGGATTTTGTGATTTTACATTTTGATGCTATTTGACGCGTACTGATGGATGTACGTAATTGTATAGGTTGTCGTACGTTGACTTGAATCCCGAAACTTGAATCTGGGAGTTGCCCTTGGTCCTGGACCAAGTGGATTGAGGTATGTAATTGGTTCAATGCATGTATAATTGTAAATTAGCATGTATTGTTTGAATTATAAGAGATTGAGAATATCCTATGTGTAGGCATTCTGCTGTGTACCAAGTTGAGGGATAAGCTGCTGCGGATCTTGTGAAAACAACATTTAAGGTAACCTCTTGGTACTGGGGCTTGTTCCCCTTTTCTGTTCCACCTTGCCAGTTGATGGCAACGGTAGGAAGTGTGTATGAGTAGTATAGAACACATGAGCATGCATGCATTATTGCTATGGGTACTTATGTACCGAGTCTCTGGCCAGTAGACAGTTTTATTAGCCTTCGGGCAGTTTCGGACTTCCGCTGGATAGGTCTCCAGGAGGGAGTTCCAGTTGACCGCGTGTCATGGTGTGTGATCCGGGTAGGAGCACACTAGGAATGTCTTTGGCGTTTTGGATGGTTTGGGCATCATGGTTGTGGTTTCTTTGAACGCACCATGGATGATACCCATAGGTTTATATATGCCCAGGGCGTACGTGGAATTGGGGTCACCATCCCGTATCGTCGTAGTTTGTATCTTTATATTCCCCATTTCTCTAAATCCCTTGCTATATCCCGTTTTCAAAGTGGTTGTTTTATTCTATTGATATGCATCGAAGTGAACCATTGGATGGAGTTTTCTTCATAACCTCTTAGTTACTGAGATATATTTATATATCTCACCCCGTCTCAGGGCATTTATTTCAGGAGGTAGCAGTGGAGCCGGAGCAGCGGGCAAGAGGCCCGCAGAGTGAGCAGTGGAGTGCTTCATATTTTGCATTTTGTTGGCCGTGCGGCCTAGGCTAGACTTAGGGCATGAACATCTCATATGTATGTGGTATGAGCTTCATTAGCATATTTGTTCATGCCATTTTGCCTAAGTCTAGTAGTTATGTATTTGGTTATGTTGTCATTTGAATTTAAGTTGTAATATTGGAAGAATGTAAGTTAAAGTTTAAGTTTCGAGTTGTAGTTGTAAAGCAATATTGTAATCGTATTTGATGCATGACTATTTATGATGGAAGGGCCTTAGGCCTACTTTAGGGTATGATTACATGTATGATGAAAATATGCATGAAAAAGGTGTTAGTGATTGCAACTACTTAAGGATGATTAATATCAACTATATGCCTAATAACTATAAACTGGATTGGGTTGTAAGTGCCCCAAGGCGTTGTTGGTCCTTGTGTGTGCCACCCATTGGATTATTAATGTATTATCATGTGTTTATTAGGTACATTTGAGGCTTAAATGATCTTTTACAAATTTGGGATTATTGGAAAAACAAAGAAAACTCTGGCGAATTTTCTGTAGAATTGGCAGATTTTAGGCGAACTTCGGGAGAGCATATCTCCCTCCATAGAGGTCCAATAGGGACGTGCAATACGCCATTTTGAAGGTTGAGATGTCCTCTATCTTGTGTAAAAAATTGGGGAAAACCTGGGTTGATCTTAGTACTGAAAAAATGGAGAAACGCGGACTGCTCATGTGCCACTGCATCTGAGGCAGTTCTGGACCTGATTTGGGAAATTAATTCCCGCTTCGTTTCTCAGTTAAATTAAGCGTGTGATATATCAAAATGAAGTTTGAGATGTCTAGTTTGTAGGATAAAAATTTTAGAGCAAATGGATGAGTGTATTGAGTGCAGTAATTCGAGTAATGTGAGTGGTTTGGAGCTGTTTTTGGGGTTGGTTGGCTATTTGCGGATCCAACTTCAAACAGCGATAACCGGAGCAAATTAGCTCCGAATTGAGCGTATGATAGCTTGCTAAAAAGGGAATTAAGTAAGACAAAGATATAATCTGAGAAGAAGGTTTGGTTGAGAGCGGTGTGGTCGCAGAAAAATTTAGAGTGAAACATGTCCGAATAGGTAAAAACGTAAAGTTTGAAAATTGGCTAAGTGGGTTTATGGGAACCCCTTAGTAACTTATAATAAGTAATGTAATTTATAAAAATAGTTTAAATAAGTCTTCCGCAAGAGTTTACGGTTACGGTCACAGCTTTTAATTATTACGCTTTTTTATGTTTTTAAATGCTCGCGTAAAAATCGGAAAAAGTTTATTCACATTTTTATAAATGAACTGCTGTGATTGTAACTGCGCTTAATATCATAATTAATGTTAACAATACCGGTGTACAACGGGCTGTTACAGTGGTGCGAATGATAAGATGGATGGCCAAAAAAAAAAAAAACAAATCCAGCAAAAGTATTGCGACTAATGGTTTCAGTCCATTTGGAAGTTTAGGGCCTCGTGATTTATGATTTGCATTAGCTACTAATGGTTTCAATCCATTTGGAACTTTAAGTTCCAATAATAGCATTTGGCCAGTGATGTTGTATATTTATAACTACCCTCTATTGTGTTGTATGAAGCAAACTTCTCTTATCATGTCAATCATAATTCCTGGTCTTAAGATGTCTGGCAATAGTATCAGTGTTCACTTTAGTTGCAGAATGTAACACCCCGTGTATACCCGGTTTGTTATCATGTCATCGTATTAAGTCACGCTTAATTAAAAATGCAGAATAAATTTTCTTTCAATTATGACGTCACTATCCTTAGTCAAGTTGATTACTTAATCATTTTCATAAAAACATCGCCTGTATGTAAACTGCAAAAGACAGCTATCTACACTGAATAGCCTCATATATAATAAGTGAGTATCTAAGTCACGGAACTACAACACGTAGACCGGACATAATCCTGATACAATTATACAACTCGAATCTAAAAGCATAAAGTCAAGTCAATGTGGCATGGACAATCCTCATGCTCACCAAATAAGGCAACAAGCCCAACAAGTCTCAACAACAATAACATGATAGTAAATAAAGCATGTTAGCATCCAAGCATAATCCAAGCACATAATCATAATTGTAACACATGGCCGCTTCAAGAATCAATGACTATCCCCACATACTAATACGAAACTTTTCAGTGTGCTTTTTCCTCACTCGCACACTTCCTGGGAAAACCTTAACTATAGAGTTCTTCTGTTCCAGGCTACCGAAAAGTTGATGCATCTTGTTAGTATAAGTAGTACCAATTAATTCTTATAAGCTATCACAAACTGTGCAGTCTCATACCTGCACAGTCTTTGGAATTTCTCTCTTTCGGGTGTTGATTTGATTCATTCATGCATGTAACCCCCCGCTGGAAGCCTGTCAGGAGCCGCTCCTTGTCCATGCCCTTTCGCACCGGCGATCACTCCCTGCCCTCGTCAGCGTCTGGGATGTTACTTGCCCACCAGCTTCCGCCTGGTTCGTCCTCGAACCACACCGTACTGGGAGAGAGGCCCTGCTCTTATACCACTTGTAACACCTGGCCACTTCAAGAATCAATGACTATCCCCACATACTAATACGAGACTTTTCAGTGTGTTTTTTCCTCACTCGCACACTTCCTGGGAAAACTTCCCAGGAGGTCACCCATCCCATAATTGCTCCAAGTCAAGCACACTTAACTATAGAGTTCTTCTGTTCCAGGCTACAGAAAAGTAGATGCATCTTGTTAGTATAGGTAGTACCAATTAATTCTTATAAGCTATCCCAAACTGTGCAGTCTTATACCTGCACAGTCTTTGGAATTCTTCTCTTTCAGGTGTTGATTTGATTCATTCATGCATGTAACCCCCCGCTGGAAGCCGGTCAGGAGCCGCTCCTTGTCCATGCCCTTTTGCACCGGCGATCACTACATGCCCTCGTCAGCTCATGGGAAGTTAGAATAATCATAAATGCCAACTCAGCTCCGGCCTCCTGCCGCCCGAGGTGTCAACCCCCGAGTTACCTGAACCTGAAAATGGTGCCCCAAACGTGGGATAAGATCTCTAAACAGAAATCTCAGTAAGACAAGGGGTCCTCAAGGATTTCTCCACCCCAAGCTCACTTACATGTGCAATATAAGTTCTAAAAGCAGTCATATAATATCAGTTGCAAAATCAATGCAATGCAACATATAATCATGTCATGTGTGTCAATACTATTCTACTGGCCATTGAAATGCAGGACTTAAATACGTCTATTGCCTACATCAGTGCAAGACGCCACTTACACCCACCCACAGAATCACCGTATTGTATGACGCCACATACTCAGGCTTACCGTCTAGATGGAACAACACATGAATATTATATGACCCTTACACTTAACATCTCAAAAGCATTTCAAATCATCAAAACATGAAAACACATCATGCATATAACCATTCCTCCATGGGGCATGGTGGAACCAACAATGGCTAAACCGAGGACACGAAAGCTTACCTCGCAAGCTAACTATCCAAGCCAAGCTCACACTAGCTCAATGCCCACAAACAACACAATCACAATCTGTTTATACAATAATTAATCATCAATAATCATTGCTTAAAATTCCATTAAGTGATTAAGGCTTTCTAACTCATTTTAAGTAATTTCATGTTGTTTCTGCAGGAGGTATTTGAATACTCCAACTCTCTAGAAAGTATTCGACTACTTTCACTTAAGTATTTGAATACTACAAGGTATTCGAATACTTTCCCACTCAGTATCCAAATACCCAAAGGTATTCAAATACAATACTCACTGTATTCGAATACTCTTCAGTATTCGAATACTTCTTCATAGGTATCCGAATACTTTTCCTCCCAGAAAAGTATCCCCATACTCCTCCAAGGAGTATTCGACTACCAAAGGATAAGTATTCGAATACTACACGAAAAGTATTCCAATACTTATCATACAGAATGCAGAAACTCGAGCATTCTTCTGCATAATCCCATTTTTAAAGGTCCAAAATCGATTGGGAGTCTAATGACTCCCTAAACAGATATTCATAATCATGTTAAGAACTCAGAAATACATTCCTTTACTTAAATGATCCAAGTTTTACTTTTTAACCGATTAAACAAGCTTAAAACACAAAATGACAAAGAGGTGATCATGGTGTTTTTCAAATGCTCCAAACTAAAAAAAAAAAACTCCTCCTTAGAGCTTCCAACACAGTCCCACAGAACTGACCTCCAAGGCCCACGAGTTTGACACCTCAAGATGGTGTTTTTCTCCACAAAGCTCACAACTTGGAGGTCAAAATGCCATGACAATTGCCTCACCCACACAACTCAGAAACACAGCCCCTTAAGCCTCACAAATTCTGAAACTAAACTCAGAAAAAGGGTTCCCTACTCACAACCAAAGCAAGTCCTTACTCACACAAGATGATTTGGTAGAGAAATAAGGAATAAAAATGGTTTCTTTGAAAAGTTTCTCAAGAGAGGGAGCAATGGAATAGTGGAGGCTCAAGGCTGATAGAGAAGACTCAGAAAATTCACGTAGCAAATGGCACACAATCCTCCTAGTGTTTAGTGCAAGCCTTATATAGCCCACTTAAGAATTAATCGCACTGTATTAGCGCTAATAACTACGCTTAACATTTTAATCTCAAACTTTGGAATCTGAACATACTCATTTTTCTAAGATTTTTATATTTTTATTTTATTTTTCGCACCACCTTTCCGTAGCGCGCTTTTACATAACCAATATAAGTTCTGGCACCAGTTCTCATTATTTTGACCTGAAACTTGACGTACTAGTCCTATATATTATTTTAGGAATATTTCCACACTTATTATAATTTTCCGGGATACTTCGCTGGTACACATTTATACCGAGTATCAGAATCGGTATCTGCACTTTTCGTCAGAAAAGCGACTTTCAGCATTATTAATTACTTACCATAGTTATTTAAGCCTTCTCATAATTATTAGGATCAATTATGGAATTATTTCCTAATTCTCATATTTATTTAATTATCTTCCTTAATTAACGGTGCGAGTTCTTACATTCACCCCACCTTTTTAAGGATTTTGTCCTCAAAATGAGAAACATACCTGTCTCGGAAGTCTGGATACTGCCGGAGAAGCTCGTCTTCTCGCTCCCAAGTACACTCCTCAGGAGTTCTTCCCTTCCATTGCACTTTGATCATCAGAATGATCTTGCTCTTCAGCTGCTTCTCGCCACGATCGAGAATCTTGAGTGGTCCGACAGGAGTTTTCAAGTTCTCCCGAACCTCGACATCATCAGGTTGCACAATGTGCGAGGGATCCGCTACGTACTTCCGCAGCTGAGACACGTGAAGCACGTCGTGGATGTTGGCCAAGTTCGGAGGCAAGGCAAGCCGGTAGGAAACAGGTCCTACTCTACCAAGTATTTGGTAGGGCCCAATAAATCGCAGGCTCAGCTTCCTTACTCCGAGGGCTAGACCAACACCGGTGACAAGTGATAGTCTCACAAACACGTGCTCTCCCTCACTGAACTCCAGTGGACGATGCTTGACATCGTAGTAACTCTTCTGGCGATGAAGAGATAATGCTCGATATGAAGAGACCAAGGTTGCATATAAAGAGATCAAGGAACATCTTGTTCAAACTCAAAAGCAATTGGCTTCTTTTCACAAATTTCTACTAGATAAATTTGGAAGTGAGTTAGTTACTTTCAACCATTATGTTTTACCCTCTTTGTTATAATTGGTTAAAAATTTAGATAATTTTATTTTTTCAAATTATCTACAAATTGTGTTTCATTTCTTTCTTATCATCAAGCTAAATTTTTTATTTTCTGTTTTTTGCACATGTGTGATAGAGTAGATAACATTTCAAATGACTAGAATGCATGGAAGAACAATTCCTACAAAATTGATATGAAAATTTTTTATGGCCATATTTTTTTTTTAAGGAACTAAGAAGATATATATATATATATATATATATATATATATATATATATATATATTTTGTTACATGAAAGAAGATAATTGTTTGTATACACGTATCCTGTGACAAACTTCTTACTAGTTTTATTTGGCTATTATTTTCCTATTGTGATATTAGTAGAAAACTTGATTAGCTCATAAAGAATTGGAAACATGATATCTTGTACAAATTCTTTAGTGATATTAATAAAAATACTTACATATTCAAAATAGAATATAGTGTTTGGTTCACATTTTATATTGTGTTCACTATTTTTGTGTTTGAGTTATTTTCAATATGTTTTTATTTTTGTAAGATTTACAAAATTTATAATATTATTAATTTTAAAGAAAGGAAATTCATATATTTAGCCATGATAATGAACGTGGCAAAAAAAAGTTGAGACACAATTAGCCATATTTTTCTATTGTAGCGAACTAAACAATTTAGCCATATTTATAAAGTGGCTAAATAAATAATAAATGTGACTAAATAAATACTACCACATTCATTCAAAATGTGGTTAAATTATTGTAGCACCAAGTTTAGCCACATTATATCAGAATGTGGTAAAATACGTTAATTACATTTTTTATTACTGTTTGCCACATTTTTAAATGTGGCTAACTATTTTTTTTCTTAGTGCGTTTCTTCTATTATTTTATACAGATTTAAATTGTAAAGCATAAAGTTTAACAACAAAGTGTTTTCTTATGTAATCTCTCAGTAGATGGTTAATATATATTGATGAGATTCGTATTGTTGGTTAGCTAGTTCGTTTATCGAATGATCGCAATTACTTTGTTTTCATCTAGGGGTTCATGGCTAGTTGCTTTATCAAATGATCAAACTTCAAAGTATATTATTACGTAACGCTCTGGAAGTTTTCGACTTTATAATTGATTAATTGTTTGCGAACAGCTAGATAGTCACACACTATGCCTTTATTCTGTGATCTTGCGGATCTCATTGCACTGACTCATTTACTTTTTCTTTTTTCATGCATAAAGCAACTATATATATACATATGGCTGAAGTTGACTATTGGAACTTTACACCGAGAATGTGAAATGAATGGTGGAATATTTGTCTTCTTTCTTTTTCTTTATTTTTAAAAAAGCAATGGTGAGAAGTACGTCTTATTATATTGGTATTTAGAACATGCACACGTCAAATTGATAGTAAGGTTGACATTTTTAATTCGATTCCCTCATAGAATAAAAGATATAATTAAGAATATACCCGCCTCAATAAAAGCTAGTCTCTTATTGAATTATTAATTATAAAGGCTTTTATATGCATGCATAATTCAGGATATACAGATTCACCATAAAGAAATTAATGGAAAATAAATTTTTATTAGATTTTAAAGATGAGGGAAACCAGAATCAAAGCTCTATTATTTGGAAAATCAGCTCAAAAGAGATTAACACCCCCCCCCCCCCCCCCCCCAATAAAAAAAAAAGTCACCCATGGAAAGGGGAAAACAAGGAGCTGTTTGCTTCATTCTTTTTTATTTCAATTTTCACATAAAGTTAAAATGAAGGGGGGAAAACAAGTTTGATTAGTTACTTTCATTTTCAAATTAAAATTAGAAAACGACAATAGCTCTTTTCCATCATTTTCCGTTTTTACGCGATTGTATTCTAGCAATTTAAAACAAATCGATTTTTTTTTCTCTTTCTTATTTCCCTTTCTCCTTTGCACATGTAGGGAAAAATCTAATATACTACGGATGTTGCGAAAGATCAATAAAAAGTGCGTCATCTCAGCTGCTGGTATACTAGAAAGAGAAAAGGAAAAATGATTTTTTGTGTTTTACACTATATACTACCAGTAATACATAATATAAAATTCAAGAATCGCACCCAATTCCATGCTACGAATGTACTAAAGATGTGCTACACATGTAGAGGTTGAAGCTACTGACCACGAAGATAAGCATTATGCGAATTTCGGAATTTGAGAATTTCATTAATTTTTTTGCAAGAATATGTTTTCCTTCTCTTTCTCCGTGAGGAATAATGCTTTATAAATGTTCAAGATTCCTTGCCATTTTATTAAAAAGCAAACAAGAGTATAATTTTTTTTTCATGTTATAGGAAATAAAATTATCTTTTACACATATATAAAAGTGCATGAGACTCATATTTTCTTTTTATCTCTCTTCTTTGCAAATGACTCTCACATGGGCTCCACATTCTTTTATGTGAGAGATAATTTTATCTCCTACAACATAAGAAATGATCCAGATAACGTAAAGACTCAATAGTTAGAGGCCCATGAGGGACCCCAAGGCGGTGTGAGCAATGTCCACATTGCGCGGACTACTTTTATTGCGCAGAATAGACTCAATGCAAAACTATCGTACTAGGCCGCAAGACAAAACTTAAGGACTAAGAAAGGATATAGAGATTCCATAACGTCCGCCGCACATGAGAACCAGTGAAGATGAGACAGTTCTAGCTTGTCGCCACTCTATGGAATTAGCTTAGCGTATAGACTTGTTCATCATGGAATAGCCTGCAGGGTAATAACTGTGATAGAATGGCAGTCACCCTAAATTACCAATAAGAAGAGATGCTGCATACAAAGGACGACGCAATGCACACTATATATACATAGGGAACAATCTCAGGTACATATCTCTCAGTTAAACAATATACACCTCGCATTGATACTGACTTGAGCGTTGAAGTGTTTTTGCAGGTACCTCCAGTCACTTCCATTGCGCCAGAGTCACAACAGAACCAAATCAAGAAGAAGCCTATTCCATCATAGTACTAGACTAACTTGCTACAGTTCTAAGGCTTATAACCTTCAACCGTATGTGATTTGGCTCATCCTATTTTGGACCATTCAGATCAAGAAACATCAAACCCAAGTAACCAATCATGCAAACATTTTTTCATCTATCTTTTTCTGCAAGTAATTATTGTAGCAAAATTTAACGTTCCCTCGACTTTAGATTTAGCTTATACGCCTATTCCAAGTATCCACAACCATTGGCTCCCTCATCCTCAATCTGAATCGGAGTAACGCTATTTCCTCCATCTTTTTGTTAACCTTCACGCCACCCTTTTCTCCGAGGCTAGACTTTAGCTTCTTTTTACAAAAGCTAGTATACTAAAGAACTTTTTTTTATAATGATGAAAAAAGTCAAAATCCATAAGTTGAGCTTTTTCTAAATTATATTAGCGTTTTATGAAATGTGTTTTTTTTAAATGATAAGCTTTTAAGTTAAATATTTGAGAAAAATGTTTGTCCTTTTAAATGACACAATTTGTGTCATTTTACTCTCACAAAGATGTGAGACTCACACCTTTGTATATATTTTTTTATCCACTCTCTCCTCCTTTATCTATTTATTTCTCTCACTTAAAATGACACAATTTTACATCTTTTAAAATGATACATACTTTTCCTATATTTTATATAAGCAGAAAATATTTTGTAAGTTTATTTTTAAAGCTTATTTTTTTAACTTTAGTTTAAAAGTAACTTTTAGCTTAAAAAAAGAGGCGGTAAACAGATTCTTAAAAATGTTAGAAAAATGGAAACGACTTAGGACACTAGAAACCAAACATTTTTTAAATACTTAGAAAATTAAAAAATTTGAAATTATTTGTTAGAAATGTTAAAAGAAAATGAAAATAAACCCAAAGGGTCGCATCCTTGTAGGGGAGTGTGTCTCAAGGCTGGCTCGGAAAGACTCTTTTATGGCTAGAGACGAAATCTTTAGTCTCTTAGTTTAAGTGGGGAATTAATCTCATTCCATCTCCAATTTAATATTCCCTCTATTTAACGAGGAGTAATTAGTTCTAAAGACTGTACTTTCAAAACAAAATGGAATTATAGGTGATTGAGTAGGGATACTCTGAATTTAAAAAAACAATAGAGAATGAAAATATAAATATTTCCTGATACCCTAAATCCTCCAGTACCTAAGACTATTTTATATATGGCTAGAGACTAAATCTTTAGTCTCTTAGTTTAAGTGGGGAATTAATCTCATTCCATCTCCAATTTAATATTCTCTCTATTTTAATGAGGAGTTAGTTCTAAAGACTGTACTTTCAAAACAAAATGGAATTATAGGTGATTGAGTAGGGATAATCTGAATTTAAAAAAAATAACAGAGAATGAAAATAGAAATATTTCCTGATACCCTAAATCCTCCAGTACCTAAGACTCTTTTATATATGGCTAGAGACGAAATCTTTAGTCTCTTAGTTTAAGTGGGGAATTATTCTCATTCCATCTCCAATTTAATACTCTCTCTATTTTAATGAGGAGTTAGTTCTAAAACTGTACTTTCAAAACAAAATGGAATTATACGTGATTGAGTGGCCGGGGATACTCTGAATTTAAACAATAATAGAGAATAAAAATAAAATTTTTCCCTGATACCCTAAATCCTCCAGTACCTATCGACTTTTTTATTCTCTATCCTAAAATTGTTCAAATCTAACATACAAATAAAATATTCCATGTCCCAATCCAAGTAGTAATTTTTTTAATTTATTGTTATTATTATTATTATTATTATTATTATTGTTGTTGTTGTTGTTTTTTTTTTTTTTTTATAGAAGATGGAAATTTATAACAGACAAATGAAGTAAAGTACTACTCGAGAAGGCCATATATTATGTAATATATCGTACAAACTAGTAAAACAAAATTAAGGGATTAAATAATTGAATCTTTGAATAAATGTTAGTTTCTGACACAAAATCTACAAAACATTTTGACACGAGTAAGAAAACTCCAAATTGGGAACAGCATTCGTTCTGTTAGGAAGCAGGACAAGTGGAACCACTACTTTCACACCCACTATATCAACAAAAAATAATATTAAGCTAGTAGTGATGTGTTCTCTCTTCCTCACGCTCAAGTGCACTTTTTACCTAGCCCATTTAGAACATAATGCATAAGATTCGATGAAGTAGATCTCTAAAGAGAATCTATGTGCTGATCATTGCCTTGTTTGCATACTTAGGCGCATAACAGGTTTAATTCTATGCCACAAACATAAAAAATAGCATGTTTTTTGGTATCACTGTCTCTCAATTGCTTTTGCCATTGCTTGAACATGATCTCAATTTATTCTTGTTCTTCTTCGTTCTAGCCATTGAAAGTTTTTATGTCTATTTTGTGACCTAAAGGAATACTTCCCAAGAAACATGCCATTGCTGGGTCACGATCTTAATTTATTCTCGTAGACATCGAAATTATGTTTGTAATAAAATGACAAGCAATGCTTTCAAGGAATAATCTGTCATGGAATAACTATTTTCAAAACACAAACCGTTAAGTAAAATTGTATGAATAAATTTTATATCTAACACATCTCCATGTGCAAAAGTCATTCAGATTTGAAACGCTAACAATGCACAAGTTCATCATATCTTGTGTTGAAATTTATTTTTTAATTAAAAGAAATGAGAACCACAAGAATCAAATTCTAAATTATATGATCATAAAAATTCTAATTTTTGGGGAGAGTTCCTCTATTAATGTGGGAGCGAGTAATTAATCTTTGTTGAGATATATAGTCCCACATTGATTGTGTGGGACTATATAAGACCTTTATAAGGCCTTGAACACTCCCACCCTTTGAGCTAGCTTTTGGGGTGGTGTATCCCAAGGTTTTTTACATGGTATCATAGCCTCACCGTCCCCCGCTTTAAAAAGTGGAATTAAAATAAAAAAAAGCACAAAAAGGTAAATAAAAAATGGGCCTGTGCAATTCCACGCTTCTAGCCCAAAGGGCTCCTGCGTGAGGGGGCGTGTTGAGATAAAAAGTCTCACATTGATTAGATGGACAACTAATATGGCCTTTATAAGGCCTTGGACACTCCCATCCCCTGAGCTAACTTTTAGGGTGGTGTATCCCAAGGTTCTTTACAATCTTTGAACGGAGTTATGCAACTTGGCACTAGAAGATGGCCCGATATACCAAATGACATAAAATGCAAAAATGATAGGGACAGAGAGAAAAAGAATGAACACAAATTTTAATATGAAAAACCTTATCTAATGCAAACTCACGTGCCGGCATCCAATAAAGGCAGGCACACGAAAGAGGAGATTAATTAAACTTCACATTTAGGAAAGAATTAAAGTTTAATTTCAGTAGGTCATCATCATTATATTAATTGTTTCCTTTAAAGAAAATGGATCCCACCACTTATGAGGGTGAGGGACCTTGCCACACTATAGGCATGTTTTCTTAGTTGATTGAATGCTTTACCCCTATCGATCGATCTCATTGTGGTGTTATATGTGTCTTCCACTGTCGGTCAAGATACTCAAATTTTAGATAAACACGAAAGTATTGTTAAAAGCGTAAGGTCTAATCGGCATGTACTCCTGAGTGCCCTAACTTTAATTAGCGTAGATAGAAGTGTGAGTGGATATTTTATTATTATATATAGTATATAGATAGTGATGTGAAGATCAAGCACGGTTTGGAAGGCGAATATACATCCCATATAAATGCCCCAACAAGCTACACATTCCACTCCATATCTTCCATCTATTCCCTTCCAACTTGCACCATAATTAATAGTGAATATGAAGGGCATATGTAATTTTTTGCAAGGGTTGAAACCAGCCATTCTAATGGCTTTTGCGCAGGTTGCATTTGCTGCGGTGAATGTGATCTACAAGATTGCCATAGAAGATGGAATGAGCATGAGGGTTGCTACCGCCTATCGCCTCATTTTAGCATCGGCTTTCACTATCCCCCTTGCTCTTATCTTTGATAGGTCCATGTTTGCCTTGCACCTACTTTTCTTTTCATGTGATGTTTTTATATGAGAATGTTAAATTCATTTATTTGACGTTATAATTTTTCAAAATATATTTTCGTGTAAAAATAATTTTTAAGAATTATTTTTTGCAAACAATTCCTCACATTAATTTTCATGAGACTAGTGGAAATATTTTCTATGTGCATATATTTTACTGAATAAGATGTACAAAGTACATACATATCTTCTTTCACGTGGTTACAGCCATGCATGTGATAATTGTCAGACATATTTATACTTATATTAGTTACAGCTGGGTTTATTAAAACTTTTATCCATATATGTTTTAATTTTGTGTATTTATTCTAATGTAAGGTAACATGTACCATCAATATGCATAAGAAATAATTATTTCTGTTGTCTCTTGTGGTTGGCTGCCGTCTATGGTATGAATCCTGTTACGGGACCATGAATGACAATGATTGATGTGTGTTAGAGCAATGTCAAATCAATTAAAACAAAGTGAAATCCAGGTGGATTACATAATGGAGGAAAAATAAAAGTGAAGACAAGATAGGGAGAGTGAACTTTTATGCATTATTTGGAAGAGGAAGAGAGAAGGGAATGGAAAAATGACTCCTACATTTTTAAAGAGTTGTAAGGGAAGGAAAGGAGACTGAAGTATTTTTCTCGAAACCAAAAATGTATTCCACTAAAATTTGAGGTAAGGAGATGGAACATAATTAACTTTTAGTTAAATTACATATTTATTTTGAACTTGTATTATAAAATCAGTGCTATTCTTTTTTACCAATATTTTTATACTACCTCATTTGCAACAATTCCTTGTGCGGTGTCCTCATTTATAAAAACTCCCATTCTAGTCTTATATTATATATACTCTTCACCAAGGTAAATGAACTAAGCCTTGTCTTTATTTCTTTCTTTCTTTTTAAAAATTAGCATTAATTTTTGAAAACGCAATAAAATTATTGCCACATCAGTTGGTGATGGGATTTGTTCAAAATCTTTCATACCATATAACATCATTTTTTGTGAATATTTTAATCAACTAAATATTGTAAATATTATTTTTGGAAAACAGCATTTTGAGAATGTTATTTAATTAGTTTGTTTAATTTTTCAAATTCTCAACCAAATGGGTAAAAGGAGAGATAGACATTGTAGCTTCTTTGAACATTAGACTCACGCATTAGATTAACTAACCCAAAATGGTTTTGCCTTTTTTGTCCTATATATACAGGAAGAAGAGACCAAAGATTACTCGGAGGGTGATTTATATGACATTTCTTTGTGGATTATTTGGGTATGCTCCGTAAATTCTTCACCTTATTGGTCATATCATAAGTATTTTCAGGCACTTTATTCTCAATGATATAAGGTAATTAATTAACAATACTGATGGTCATGCACTGTTCCAGGGGAAGTGGATATCTAAACCTTTACCTCGAGGCTCTGGCTTTGACATCAGCAACGTTTGTGTTGGCTATGCTCAACCTTTGTCCAGGCATTACCTTTATCATGGGCATAGCCTCCGGGTACTCATTCCACCCACACTACACTTTATCTTCCTTTTCGATGCCTACAGTATTTTAAAAAAGTTTTAATTAATGATATTCGAAATTACTATAGATTTCGGTTCTAGAAAGATACATATATAATTTATTTTCAATTTAATCAATACATTCACTGAATGATTTTAATTCATTTTAATTTGTTGATGGTTTCCAAACACCTTAAATATGTACGACAGAATCAAATTAAGAGGAATTAACATATCCAAAACTGAACTAAATAAAAAATAATATGTTGAGAAAAAGTGTTAAAAATTTAAGAAATGAGGCAATATTTTTTTTGATTAATTTATTGAATAAACTACACTCTATCCTATTTGAGTATATTTGGTTAACTTCAATCCTAAGTCAGTTAATGGAATATTTTATTAATTTTAAAGTAGCCATTGCTAACACTATAAATATTCAGTGATACATATTTTGCTTGAAATTTTATAACTTCGCTATATGGTTTTTTGGTTTCTCAAAGCATTGCTTTTTCTCCACAAGCTTCAGATTCCTCTCGACAGCTAATACTTCAAATTAGATTTCAATCCTTAATCATTGTTGTGGTTTTTGTTTTAATTTTAATATAATTTTTATTTTTTTTGGTATTTTCAGTTTTATCAACAGTCAACATGTTGTTTATGTCATTAAATATTTTTTTACATTGGAAAATGATTAACCGAGTTAGAATTAGATTAGTTAATGGGAAAATATTATCTTATGTTGTAGGAGAGTATTTTTCTCTTCTACACATACATCGACTTCTGTGTTGCTTTTCTTTTTCTTTTTCTTTTTCTTTAAATGAGCGGGTCCCACTCATAACTATCTCTATGACATAAGAGAGCTTCTCTTATGTCACATGAGATTAATAAAGCCCTTAGTTAATTGGTGAAATGGGGTGGAGTCTAAAGTTTAGGGAAATATGAGTTTTATTTATTTATTTTTTTCTAGAATATCCTCACCTGTTAAGATGCGCAATCCGGTCCAGCTGCATGGAATCTCTCGCAATAGTATTTTCGTAGGCATATACGAGTTTCTTGTCATAAAAATATATCCTATTATATTCGTAATAATTTTCTTTCAATTTTCTTCATATACCAATTTGCTTCAACAAAGCTATGGTTAGTCAAGCCACATAGCAAGGTAAAAATTAAATAATTAAAATTAGTGGAAATTAAAGTTATGCACTCACAATTTATAAAAGTAAATAATAAATAATAGGCATTAATAGCCCCTGGTAAATGTTGATACCGGTGGTTTGTGTATTTTTAAATCCCCCGGATTTTTGTCTTTTGTTTGACGCTAATTTAGCGCTTGTTTGGAGGACTCGTCGTATTTTTGTTTTTTACTTTGTACTGTGGGTCTTTATCCATCAGCTTATTAAAAAAAAAAAATAGGAATTAGTGGAAATTAAAGTTACGCACTCACAATATATAATGCTTTTTAGTTTATAACAAAAATTATACTCAACAGTGGAAATTAAAGATAAGTTTGGTACCCGGATTTTAATTTACTTTTGATTTTGTGAAGATTCGAAAAATTAAATTTGAGATCAGGAGAAGGAAAGGCAAAGGTAATAGGAACAATAACTGGAATTAGCGGGGCAATGCTGTTGACGTTTTTCAAAGGGGTAGAAATTAATTTGTGGTCTTCAAAAATCAACCTTTTGCATCCCCATCAAAACGACAATGGTCATATGGCAACACATCATGGTGATTCTGGTAGTAAACTGTGGGGTGTACCGTGTGCCCTTGCAAGTTGCTGCATTTTTTCTCTGTGGTTCATTATTCAGGTCAGCTTATTTCTTATGACAAAAAACAGAGCACACACATGTTCACCAACTTGTTTAATTAGATTCTAGTCATTTTATCTATCCACATACAGATATATTTATGAAAATATGTCGTTTACTTTTAAACGGCACAGGCTAAGTTGAATGAAGAATTCCCGTGCCCTCATTCAAGTGCAGCTTTAATGTCCACAATGGGAGCGGTACAGGCAACTATTTTTGCTCTCTGTGTTGATAGGGACATGAGCCAATGGAAGCTCGATTACGGTATCAGGCTTTTAGCTGTGATTTATCCGGTATATGCATGCATACTCCTAATTAATTTACTAAATCACACTATGATTGAGACTTTGAAATTTAATATATACACACGATACTTGTTAATTATGCAGGGAATTGTGGTCTCTGGAATAGTGGTGATTGTTTATAACTGGTGCATAAAGATGAGAGGCCCACTATTTGCGTCTATTTTCAATCCTCTACAGCTTCTGCTTGTGGTTATCGCTGCTTATTTGATGTTGGATGAGAAGTTATATTTAGGATGGTACACTTTAATAAATCTTATTTTACCTAAACATATATGTGTACCTATTCATGGTTTTTTTTTTTTTGAGTTCTTCCATATTTTTATGATTTGATTTGATTTGATTTAGTTTGGTTGTACATATACAGTGTGCTTGGCGCAGTGCTGATCGTGTGTGGTTTATACGCGGTGCTTTGGGGTAAGGGAAAAGAAATGAAAAAGAAGACTCAACTCGTTCCATTTGAAATTACAAGAGAGTCCGAAGCTGTTCAGGTTGTTGTTACGTGCACGCCAGCAGATCATGATAAATATGTCCAAAGCTTCCTGAATCAAACTAATACTACCGAGAAGGTTGCTGATGATCACTGAATATTTATCAAAAAAAGTATGATGTGAGTAATATATATAAATTTGATGTATGTTATGTTACGAGATAAAATTATTTTCTACACACATAAAAGTGTGTGGAATCCACGCGAAGCCATGTATCAGCGTATTAGCCAAGCCACGTCAGCAACTTTATTTGTCAGCTATGCAGTTCACGTTCAGTTGTAAATTAGTTTATGATTAGTTAACCAAGTTAGTAAGCCAGCTTGTTAGTTTTCGTTTCTCTCTCTTCGTATAGGTTAGCTCGTATATATAATAGTAGCCTTCGTACTTTGTACTCACTTTTCAGATTAATCAATTCAATGAGTTTCTTCACTAATAATATGGCATCACAGCTCTGGTATTCATCTGGTTTGTTTTTTTTCACTCGCTCTTTCTTGCTCGTTCTTTCTTTTGCATCATTTCACATAAATGACAAATCTGTAAAGAATCTTGGGATACACCACCCCAAAAGCTAGCTCAATGGGTGGGAGTGCCCAAAGCCTTATAAACTCCACATTAATTAGTTGCTCATACAACCAATGTGGGACTATATATCTCAACACGCCCCCTCACACAAGAGCCCTTTGGGCTTGAAGCGTGGATTATGCACAAGCCCAATTTTTGGTTTACCTTTTGTGCTTTTTTGTTTTTAATTCCACATTAAAATAGGAGACGGTGAGACTCTGATACCATATAAAGAAGCTTGGGATACACCACCCTAAAAGCTAGCTCAAAGGGTGGGAGTGCCCAAGCCCTTATAAAGGCCACATTAGTTGCACATCTAACCAATGTGAGACTATATATCTCAACATTGTTAAGAACCTTGAGGTCACCACCCTAAAAGCTAGCTCAAAGGGTGGGAGTGCCCAAGGCCTTATAAAGGCCACATTAGTTGCACATCTAACCAATGTGAGACTATATATCTCAACAAAATCCAAATCCTCTTCCAAATTACTTAACAAATCCGGGGAATCCATATTTCCTCCATCCGAGTGAAAATCCTGCGTTCTGTCTTATTGACGCTCAATGGGAAGAACTGTCACTCTTGGTCTCGGGCAATGAAAATGACTCATCGCTCAAAGAATAAGTTGTGTTTCATAGATGGCACGAACGAATTCTTGCTCCTACTGATGCCATGTATGATGCATGGCAGAAGTGAAACACGGTAATTCTTTCTAGGATTCACTGTTCAATAAATTATACCATTCTTCAATCGATCTTATTGATCGAAAATGCTATAGAGCTTTGGAATGATCTTCATCAACGACTTCACTAGCTGACATTTTTCGTAGATCTGATCTTCAGGAAGAGATCTACCAAATCCAGCAATGTAACAACCCGTGTGCACCTAGTGTATTAAACATATAAATGATAATAAGCGCAACTCAATAAATGCGGAAGCTAAAATTTTCAAATATGAACCTTATCATATTAACTCAGTGGATCTTTTCAAAAACCGCATGTATGTAAATTGCAATAAATAACTAAACTGAATAACCTTATAATATAAATAAGGGATCAAGTCATGGAACTACAACACGAAGACCAAACAAATCCTGATACAATTATACAACTTCAGTATGAAATAAACACAAGTTATTCCAATGTGGCATGGACAACTCCCATGCTCACCAAGTAAGACAACATAGTCAAATCATGTCTCAAGTATAATAGCCATAAAAATATAACAGCAAGGAAAAAATCATAATAAAATGGTAAGATGCATGCATTATCTCAACTCAACTCCGGCCTCCTGCCACTAGAGGTTTCAATCTCAGGAACACTTGTACATGAAAATGTGCCCCACATAGTGTAAGAGCCTGCACTGTTAATTAATGAAGTTAATTAATTAATTATGAGAAATTAAGAAATAATTCCATAATTGACCCTAATAATTATTATGAGGCTTAGATAATTATATTAAGTGATTAAAAAATGTTGAAAGTCATTTTTCGGACGAAAAGTGCAGATACTCGTTCTGCTACTCGGTATAAATGCGTACCGATGAAGTATCCCAGAAAATTATGAAAAGTGTGTAAATGTCACTAGAATAATATATAGGACTTGTAAAACAAGTTTCAAGTTAAAATAATGAGAACTGGTGCCAGAACTAATACTGGCTATGGAAAAGCGCGTATCGAAAAGTGCTGCGAAAAATAAAATAAAAATATGATAAATCTTAGAAAAATGAGTAGGTTCAGAATTCTAAGTTTGAGATTAAAATGTTAAGCTTAGCAATTAATGATAATACAGTGCGATTAAGGCTAAGTGGGCTATAAATAGCTCTCTTGCACAAAACCCTAGGTATTCTATCATCCTCTACGTGACCTTCTTGAGGAGCTGACTTGTTGTTACTGTTCCATTGCATTTCCTTCTCCATTTCTTGAGCTTTGAGGCTTTTCTCCCATGAAAGCTTCTCATAAACACTTGTTGTGAGAGAGAGTTATCATTGGAATGGGGTTGTGGTCTTGTTTCTGAGTAAGGGAGTCAGTTTGAGGGAGAGTTGGGTGCTGACCTTGGATTTGGAGAGTGTGTAAACCTTGTGCTTCATACTTTGGAGGTCTAAGGAGCCACCTTTGGTGAAGATGAACCTTGCTTGCTTCTCATTTTCGTGTACTTGTGGAAACAGAACTTTGTGAGCTCCAAGAGCACCTTCTTGCTCTGTTTTGAGCTTGTGGTATGATCATCACTCTTGTGCTTGAGTTTCTTTGTTAAAAATAGAACCTTGATGCATGTAATGAACTAAAGTTAACAACTTGAGGTTGGGTAAGCTTAAACACACCTAGAAATGCATGTTTAGGCTTCTATAATAGGTAAAAGTTGGACCTTTGGATTGATATCTCGTGAAATGCAGAATCTGAGTTCTGCCGTGAAATATCCGGATATTGGATTAGAAATATCCGGATATAGATATCCTGATATGGATATCCGGATATGGGGTTCTGAATATCCAGATGTTGATATCCGGATATTAACAATCAGATATCCGGATATTGATATCGGGATATGCCCCCGACAAATATTCGGATATTCTGGTTTTTCGAAGAACAATAGCTGCACTGTTCATACAGAATGATGTTTGCGGTTTGTGGACCCTAGACTGGTTAAGTTGAGCTTCTGTATTGATTAGTTAAGTCAGAATCTAAGTGATTAAGGGCTTGTGGCTTTGTGAAAAGCCTTAAGACACGAAATGTAAAGGAAAGACGTTGTCCTTGTGTCTTATACTCGTTGGGTATGATTTTGATATGATTGTTGATCCAAAACAGATTGCGATTCTGCTGTGTTTGGGCTTTGAGATTGGTTGGACTCTTGGCTTGGATTGTTAGCTTGCACGGTAAACTTTTGTGTCCTCGATTTAGCCATTGTTGGTTCCACATGTCCCAGGGGGTATGGTTATATGCATGATGTTGTTTTCATGATATATTGATTTGTGAAATGTTGTTGAGCTGTTATATGCGAGTGCCTTTATGATATGCATGTGGTGTTCCACCTATACGGTAAGCCTGAGTATGTGGTATATACAAGAGGGTGAGGTTGTGGGAGAGGTGCAAGCGGTGTTCCTTGTACTTATTGTGGGGTTGTAGACGTACGTCCTGCATTTCTATTGTCAGTAGAATAGTTAAGACACACATGGCATGAATATCTGATGCACTGCATTGAGTTTTGGAACTTATACTGTTAAATGCTTTTGAACGTATATTGCACGTGTAAGTGCGCTTTGGGTGGAAAATCCTTGAGGACCCCTTATCCTATTGAGATTTCTTTTTAGAGATCTCACCCCACGTTTGGGGCACATATTTCAGGTTCAGGTAATGCGGGGGTTGAAACCTCCAGCTGCAGGAGGCTGAAGCTTAGCTGATTATATGTTGTTATGCTGCTTATGTTGGATGCTGGATATTGACTGTTGTCTTTTAAGCTTTTAGCTTCATGATGTTATTGTTGTGACTGTCGTGGGACTGTGTTGCCTTATTTAGGTGAGCATGATGATTGTCCATGCCACTTTGACTTGACTTTTGAGCCCGTTTGGATGGTTTTTTTTCTTCAAAAGCTGCTTTTTTTAAGAAAAAAAAGCATTTCTCGAAAAAAGTCTGTTTGGATGTCTGCTTTTAAAAAAAGCAGAAGTCATAAAAAAAAGCCAAAAACCAACTTTTTTCGGAAGCTAAAATTTTTAGCTTTTAAAATAAGCAGAAGTCAAAAGTCAAATATTTTTTTTTCAAAAATCAAATATTTTTAAAAAAATCTAGATAGCTGTAACTTTTATAGAAAGTACTTTTAAAATAAGGAAGTGATAAAAATAATTTTTTTGAAAAGGCAATACAAACGAGCCCTTAGGCTTAGTTGTTTCTACCTCATATGATAAATCTTAGAAAATTGAGTAGGTTCATAATCATAAGTTTGGGATTAAAATGCTAAGCGTAGCTCTTAATGCTAATACAATGTGATTAAGTGTAATCCACATATATAAGGCCATGGCACTTGTCCCTAGGTCATATTCTTATGCATGCTACACCTCCTTTCTGAAGTTGGTTGCCTCCCAAGCTGGTCACCTTCTCTCCTTATCCATTTTATGAGAATTGAGACCTTTCCATTCATTAACCCTTCACCTTATCATCTTGAGATAGGGTGAAGTGGCCTTGTGAGTGAGTGTGACTCCCTTTTCTTTAAGTGTTTTGCCTCTGTGGTTGGAGGCAGTGAGATGAATTTCATGGCTTGAGTGGTGAAAACCATTTCCTTGTTTGTTGAAGAGCCAAGTGTGGAACTTTTGAAAGAAAGAACCTTGTTGAGTGCCATTTTCGTATTCTTTGGTAGTCTGAATATTTGGAGCAGTTTGGTGAGCTCCAAGAGCACTCCTTTCTCTGTTTTGAGCTTGGGTAAGCTTCATCACCAAGGGGTTTATCAGTGTCTCTAGACTAGGAACATAAAATTAGGAATAAATATCTAGTATCCTTGAATCCTCATGATCGTGATCTCATCACAGATACTCAAGAGATACCTATTTTATTCCAAGGGGTTTATCCAGTTACTCATATAAAATATTAACAGTAATATTGAGACAAAATATGAAACAGGATAAATAATGCTTTTATTTATTTGCGACAATACAAAGGTCCACATATGTCCTAATCTAATTAAAAGATTGTCTCTAGGACATCCATATACTAACACCTCACGGTATAAATGCGTACTGATGAAGTATCCCGGAAAATTATGAAAAGTATGTATATGTCACTAGAATAATATATAGGACTAGTAAAACAAGTTTCAAGTCAAAATAATGAGAATTGGTGCCAGAACTAATACTGGCTATGTAAAAGCGCGTACTGGAAAGGTGCTGCGAAAAATAAAATAAAAATATGAAAAATCTTAAAAAAATGAGTATGTTCAGAATCCTAAGTTTGGGATTAAAATGCTAAGCGTAGCTATTAGCTCTAATACAGTGCGATTAAGACTTAAGTGGGTATAAATGCTTAGTGCACAGAACCCTATGCCATATTGCAGCCTCCTACGTGAGTCATTTCTGATGCACCTTGCTCTCCATCAGCCACCACCTTCCTCCCTTCACTTGTGAGCCAAGAGACCACCTTTCTTCTTGGTTCCTTCACCAAACCTCCTTGTGTGTGTGAGACATAGCTTTGGAAGTGGGTAGGAGACCTTGTTTCTGAACTTTGGGTCTCTGTTTTGAGGAGTTTAAGGGCTGAGTTCATCAACTTGGTTGAGGGAGCCATTATCATGGCATTTTGAGCTTCAAGGAGTGGTCTTTGGTGAGAAAGAACCAACCTTTGATCATCATTTTCGTGCATATCGAAGTCAGAACCTTGGGAGCTACATTGTGAGCTCCAAGAGCAGTCCTTTTCTGTTTTGAACCTTTGAGATAAGTTGTTGAACCTTGATCATGAGTTTTAGTTATGTAAAAGTTGAGTCTTAGCATGTTAATGAGTTAAACAAGTAAACAACCTGAACATGAACCTAAAAGGGTATAAAAATGCATGCTTGGACGTAGTAATGGGTTAAAAATCCAACCTTGAAAGTGATATCTCGCGAAATGCAGAAATTGCATTCTGTCGCGAAATATCCGGATATGGGGTCTTGAGATATCCGAATATGGATATCCGGATATGATATCCGGATATGGCCCTGACATATTATTCTGGGTTTTCGAGAACAGTAACGGTATTGTTCATACAGAATGCTATTTTGGGCTTGTGGACCCATGATTAGTTAATGTGGACTTCTGTAATAAATAACCTAAGTCAGAATCTAAGTGATTAAGGGCTTATGGCTTTGCGAGAAGCCTAAAGACATGAAACGTAAAGGAAAGGCAGTGTCTTATGTCTTATGCTTGTAGAGTATAAATATTGATATGATTGTTGGTCTAAAACAGATTGTGATCTTGTTGTTTGTGGACTTTGAGCTTGTGCGGACTCTTGGCTTGGATAGTTAGCTTGCAAGGTGAGCTTTCGTGTCCTCGGTTTAGCCATTGTTGGTTCAACCATATCCCATGGGGGGATGGTTTATATGCATGATGTGTTTTCATGTATTGTTTTAATGAAATGCTATTGAGCTGTTAAGTGCAAATGCCTTATGATATGTATGTGGTGTTCGCCTAGACGGGATGTGATCCTGTGGGCAGGTACGACATGGGCGCGTACTGTGTGGGTAATAGACGTATTCCTGCATTTCTCTGGCAGTAAATTAGTTATAACACACATGACATGATTATCTGCTGCATTGCACTGGTTTTGGAACTTATACTGTTAAACTGCTTTTGGAACTTATATTGCACATGTAAGTGAGCTTGGGGTGGAAGATCCTTGAGGACCCTTTGTCTTACTGAGATTTCTGTTTAGAGATCTCACCCCACGTTTGGGGCATCATTTTCAGGTTCAGGTAACTCGGGGGTTGAGACCTCGGGCGGTAGGATGCCGGAGCTTAGTTGATTGATATTATCTGTTTATGCTGATTATGCTTGGAGACTCTGTTGGCTATGTTGCCTTATTTGGTGAGCATGGGGATTGTCCATGCCACATTGACTTGATTTTATGCTTTTAGATTCGAGTTGTATAATTGTATCAGGATTATTGCTCGGTCTACGTGTTGTAGTTCCGTGACTTAGATACTCACAGATATTTATGTATTGAGGTAATTCAGTTAGCTGTCTATTTGCAATTTACATACAGACAATGTTTTGGAAATGGATTAAGTAATTCAACTTGGTAATGATAATGACGTCATAATTGAAAAGAAAAAGATATTCCGCATATTTAATTAAGCGTGACTTAATACGATGACATGTTAACAAACGGGTATACACGGGGTGTTACAAGTACGACTTTATTCTCCCCATGATCAAAACTTATAATTAAATGGTTGTAGTCAGTGACTATTGGACCCAAAGTAGCTAACCATTGAACTCCTAACGCAACATCTTCCCCTTTTAATTATAAGACAAATAGATCCAAAAGAAATCTGTGAGTTTGAATGCATAAAGGAACAACAATGCATTTGGCTGAACATGCTAGTGTAGCCCCATTTCCAACTTGAACCGTGAAGTAATGGAATGTAGCACTAATTAGAGGTGCTGAGCCATGCAGGGCATGATAAAATTATGTGTTGATCCCTCCATCAATTAAAATTTGAATAGTTTATCCTGAGACTGTACCCTTAAATCTTAAGGATTTTGTTAAACGATGCCCAAAAAGAGCATTAATGGTTCCAAAATTACATTATCAACTTTTGGAAGGTCATTATTGTCTAGTGAGTCAATAGGGTTATCTTCTTCACCCTCGAAATAAAGTTAGGTAGCTCGTCCCTTACATATGGGGCCAAACACATATTTTTCATTACAGTTATATCATAAATTTTTCTCTCTACGTTCCTGCTTCTCAGATGCTATCAATCTTTTTATTGGAATCGCAGCAGTATGGATAAAGTGTTTACTAGAACAATTTCCTTGGAAGGTGTTTGCGAAGATTAGAAGCTTGAAGATGAACGTTGTGGCCACAACTTTGACTGGTGCTCTTGGTTACTCTCATCTTCAAACATGCGAGCTAAGGCATAGGCTTTCGTAACGTCAGTCATTCGTCTAGACATCATTGAGCTGCAGATGCTGGGTTTTAGGCTTGAGAGAAACATGCTCTTACGAAGCGGTGGCAACAGGCCTGGCACCTTTGAAACGAGCTTCTCAAAGGCTGCTTGGTACTTTTGAGCCGAACCGATTTGTTGAATTTTCACCAATGATTGTGCAGGGCCCTCAAATTATGTTGGACTAAAACATTGATGCAACAATCTAGTGAAAGTGGTTCAATTTAGTATAAGGCCATCCTCAACAAGGCCTTGGAACCAACCACCAGCTAGTTCGTCGAAGTGAAAAGAAGCTATATCTAGATGATTTGCCTCTGGAATGTGATTGTACTTGAAGTATTTATTTGATGCAAACAACCAGTTGTGGAATCACTAGATGCAAACCTTGGAAATGTGAGTTTCATTCTACGCTGCCCAGGAGGTGACCAAGGACTCACTGATTGCGGTCTGTATTGTTGCAAATCGTCGTTCTTAAGTTATCTCCCACGTATTACTTTGCTCGGAATTAGATTGTTCAACCCCTAGTATACATTGTTCATTTTCCTGCACTTGCTGCTGTAGAGCCTGCAACTGCATTTGATAATCACTCATGCATGTATTCTTAGCCATAGAGGATGAGATCTCAATGAAAACACCAAAATGTAAGGTTAACTGCAGAAATTAGGGTTAGGAAGATGAGAGAGATAGAGAAAGAAAGGGAACATGCAGAAATTTCCAACAGTTTTCTTGTATTTTCCTTATTAATGAAGTGTTTTTATATTTTTTGTATTTTCCTTTACATGAATTAAATTCCTTTCTCATCAATTCTATTATATCTATGCATTCACTTTTGTCTTCAGCCTATAACAAAGTCTTTAAAATATGTGGGTCTTCTTGTTGCTCATTTGGGTTTCAGCCTATTATGCTCCATGATGGGTCCAATGTGTGTCATGTCCACAACACATGATGTAGATGTTTTCGTCTCGAATAAAATTGCCTCCCGTAGAGGATATATGTGATTTATTAAAAAAAAATCTCTGTAAGGGATTCTATATCTATCATAATCTGCTCTAAAATAATTTATAAGGCAACTGAGAAAGTAAGAAACTCGAAGGATTTACATGAGTGACCAAAGAAATAAATTATAATAATCTATACAGAGGAATGTTATATTTACAAACTTTTTTGTTTATAAACTCTTACAAATTACACTATGTTTGACCGGTCATATTTCAATCAAGAGTGCATGATCGGTTATATTTAGTGTAATTTGTAAAAAAAATTGTAACGGATCCTTCCCCATTTATATAATGTTATATTCTGAAGATAGTAAGTATGTAAATCCCGTTATTATTTGCATAATTATTAATTAAATGTTTATTTATGTCAATCTTTATAAATGTGGAATGCGGTAGATTCATGTTCACTTCCTGTTGCCATTGACTGTGTATTGATATCTTCAGTTATTTTATCCCGTCAGTCAATGAGCTACAGATTTAAATTGCATAATATAACTTTCACAACGAAGTGTTTTGTATTGAGCAGTGGATTTCTCTCATTCGATTAAAGTGTTCTCACCTTATAATATATTGATGTGATTCGTATTTTGTAAAATTTAACCGATTTACCCCTCTTCATAAAATAATACGGATTATTTTGTTCGCATCTAGAATTCTAGATACAGATGTTGTCTAGTTCCTCTGTCAACTAATACTAGCTAGCCACAATATACCTTTCTTGTGTAATATTTTTTTGTATAATTTATAACACTTTTTTGTATCCTTTTTCTTCTAGTACTTAGAGCTCGTTTGTTTAAACTTTTAAAAAAATGTAACTTTTATCATTTTTATTATTTTAAAAGTATATTTTATAAAAGTTAAAGTTATTTATATTTTTACAAAAATATTTAGTTTTTGAAAAAATATTTGGCTTTTAATTTCTTCTTTTTTTAGAAGTTAAAATTTTTAGTTTCTGAAAAGAAAAAAAAATTTGATTTTTTTTGTGACTTTTTTTTTTTTTTTTAAACAGACATCCAAAAAAAAAAAAAATAAGATGTGCTTTTTTTCTTGAAAAAAATAGCTTTTGAAGAAAAAAAAAATTCATTCAAACAAGCCCTTAAAGGAACGATAGAATCTAGGGAGTAGTCTACAGGAACTTTACAGATGCCCGGGAATTTGCGATGAGGCCAAAATGAATGGTGGAATTTGCCTCCTTTTTTCTTTTTTAGCAATGATGGGACATCTCGCTAACTGATCGTTAGAATAATAAGCACAATTCATTCAGTCTAGTAGGGGTGAAGAGAAAGTAAGGTAGACGTTGATAGCTAATCTGATGCTGTTTCCTATTTTTGTGTTTTCCTACCTACCTATGTCGAAATGTGTTTGTGGAGTTTGTGTCGGAAACAACAAAGAGAAAGTAAGGTAGAAGTTGATAGCTAATCTGATGCTGTTTCCTGTTTTTGTGTTTTCCTCTTACCTACCTACCTACGTCGAAATGTGCTGCGGAGTTTGTGTGGCAAACAACATTAATCGAATGTTTGTGTGGCAAACAACATTAATCGAATCTTATCAAATATTTCCACCCTTTTACTTTTTCTCTGCTTTCGAGGATATCTTAACCTCCCTTAATATGATGCAGAACAGCGATCAGAATGTCATTTTTTCTTAAAATATTTTCTTAAATACAATGCGAGTAGTACAATTTTCTAAGTAGCGAGTTTACTTTGTCAATGTGTCATGTTTTTGGTGGTCATATAACTAGTTATGGGTAGTAGCGAGTTAGGTAATTAAAGTGTCAGTCTTCTATGAGTAAAAGTATGACACGTGAAAGGCTGTGACAAATTCGCTAGGGGTGTAGCTAGCAAGTTAAGTGTGAGTAACTCATTACCCTTTATTTTGACGTTTAATTTTTAAAACAAAAAAACATAGAAAACTTCATAAATATTTTATAAAACAATTTTAAGGAAAAAAAAAACTATATCATAATCATGCTGATCCCTATTCTCTCGAGACACTGGACAAGTGGAACCAGTATTTTTACGCCTACCATATCAATCAAAGCTAATAAATAAAATAGTTGTGATGTTTTCCTTCTTCCTCACGCTCAAATTTATTTTGGGCCTAGCCCACTAATAACATAATGCACAAGACCTGATGAAGCGGACCTCGAAAGAGCATTTATTTGCTGATCATTTCCTTGCTTGTATATGCTACAAAGCATTTGAATACTCTCATGTTAAAAGAAATATATATAATATGGTTATGTGAGGAATCATAATCATACAAAAAGTGAATCAATGGTGATAAAAAAAGAGAAAAAAATATATTGAAATATGTAATTACAAACATGACCATATCATATTTTTTTTAATATGAGATGATCCATTTCCATATAAAAAGGTTTACTTACGCCACAAATAGAAACAATAGCATGTTTCTGGGTTGTACTTTCTCAATTCGTTTTGCCATTGCTTGATCATGATCTCAATTTATTCCTGCTACTCTTCATAGTAGCCATCGAAACCATTCGGGTGTAATTTATGACTAAAAGGAATGTTTTTCAAGGAATATGCCAATTGCTTCATCGTGATCTCAACTTATTCTTGATCTTCAATTCTAACCACCGATTGCATCTGTGTACTGAATACCTGAAAGAAATGTCTTTGAGTAACAATTTTAATTATTGCAAAAATTTAAATTTTTGGGACAAAGCACATAAATGATTTTATATCTTCTTTTTTTTTTGGAGTTACCCAACCCTAATTATCTTTTTGAGACGAGTTGGCTCCCTCCAGTATCCCCACGAGCTTCGACTCTTTGAGCCGGCTATGGGACTAATCCGGAGTGCGGGGGAACAGTGATGGCTAAAGGTTCAGCCCCCTCCCCAGGAATGCATTCAGCGGGAATCGAACACATATCCAACCCCACTAACTCAGCGCCAAATTACCAACTGAGTTGCACCCATTGGGTATGATTTTATATCTAATGGGATACCACATTTTTAATTTATATATATATATATATATATATATATATATATATATATATATATATTGATTTATAATTCAGTAATTTACTTTTCTACCATTTATGTTGTTACATATTAAAACTATATATATATATATATATATATATATATATATATATATATATATATATATATGTGTTGGTAAACATATTTGTATATATATCCTAATTTATATTTAAGCAAATTAGAATTGTGCAATTTATCATTATTGTACATAGTAACATATATGTAATAAATATTTTCTTTTCTTTTTGCATTTCATTATATTGATATGTTATGTCTTTAATTTTTATGTAAATTATCACGGTAAATTTTGTACGGTAAAAATTCTTATAACTTATATTTGGTTAAGTTTAACATGGTGATGTGATTGTTTTTGCTTTTATTTTGATGTCAAATTTAAGTAATTGTATGTTATGATTCACATTTTTTTATGGGATCATTTTTAGAGGTATCCACATGTTTGTCTGCCTAAAGAGCTTATGAGATTCCTTATAAAAGGTAATTTAAATTGTACGTGGTCACGAAACTGAGTTTCTTAAGTTAAGGAACAGATTCCTTACAAAAGATAAGGTAGGGAGACGCCCTTGCAAACTATAGAACTCTAATAAATAGAAATATCCATGCTTATGAAAATGGAAGGGGACGCCCTTGAAAATTATAAAGCTCTAATAAATAGAAAAGTTCATACTTATGAAGAAATATTATTAGCCAATAGAGTTTACATTTTTATTTAGTTCTAAAGTTTTGTGCTAGTCCGTAATTATATTTTGGTTGAAGTATTTGTTTTTTATAACAATTACTTAATACCTATGTTGATTTAATTGTTTATACTTTGACGTTCTGGAATAATTCCATTTTAGTAAAACTTATATTCCAATCTTTTGTATAATATACGTTTATAATTAGGGTTCAAAATCTATATGTGTGTAACGTTTCTCGATTAATAATAGAAGGATGTTACATATTAGTTATGTAAATTATTAGATATAAGTGGATAAGAATAAATGTAAGACTTTTCATTCTTAAATCGAGATAAAAATAACCTATTAATTATGTTAAAATTTAAATTATTAGATGAAAATACAAAAATGGTTTTATATTTAACGGGTTTTATCTCCACCAAGGATAAGATCAGGTGAGAATCGGGATGTTTTCGATCAACTACCCATATGGGCAAGTGTTAAAGTGAAGTTTCAATTTTGTGTGGACTTGAAGAAATTAAAAATGAAAAAATTCACTTTGCTATATAACGAAGAAGAATGTGGAGGAATGGGGAAAAATTATTCTTGTTATTCTTAATTGTAGCCATCGAAATTATGTGTGCGTACTTTACGACTAAAAGTTTTTTCAAGGAACATGCTACTGCTTGATCATGATCTCAATTTATTCTTAATCTTCAATTCTAGCCATCGAAATTAGCATTTGTTTATTCTGAATGACCGAAAGGGATGTCTTTAATTTGAGGAACAATTTCAATTAAAGCAAAATTTTAAATGTTAGGCAAAAATACATAAATTATTTTAT
>NW_026895149.1:0-42500 GCF_033153095.1 Gastrolobium bilobum | reverse complement strand
AATTAGTGTAAATTGGAGATAAGTTTGGGACCCCCATTTTAATTTTATAACAATTTCGCTTAACATACTTTTTGATTTTCTATAGATTCGAAAAATTAAATTTGGGTGTAGTAGAAGGAAAGGCCAAGGTGATAGGAACAATAATTGGAATTGGTGGGGCAATGTTGTTGACCTTTTTCAAAGGGATAGAAATTGATATTTGGTCTTCCAAAATCAACCTTATGCATCCACATCACAGCCAAAATGGACATACTCGGAGTAAAATGTTTGGGATTTCATGTGCCATAGCAAGCTGCTGCTCTTTTTCTTTGTGGTTCATCATTCAGGTCAGTTTATATCTTATGACCAAAAACACAGCACAATTGTTTACCAACTTCTTTATATTGTAGTCATTTAATTTTGTTGAGGAGATTATATTTGCAAACTTTTTATTTACAAACTACACTATGTACTTCCGGAAGTACACACACTAAGTTATACTATATACTTCCAGGAGTACATAATGTAATTTACAAAAATTTGTAAAAAAAATTTATAAAGAGATCATTCTCCAAATTTGTATATCAATATTCTATGTGAATATGCCTTGCGCTACCAATTGTCGTCCACCACTTTTAATTACGCGGTACAGGCTAAGATGAATGAAGAATACCCAAGCCATCACTCAACCTCAGCTTTAATGTCCACAATGGGAGCGACACAGGCCATTGTTCTTGCTCTTTGTGTTGACAGGGATTGGAGCCAATGGAAGCTCGGTTACAATATCAGGCTTCTAACTGTGGCTTATTCGGTAACCTAGCTCATAATTACTAAATTATTATGGTTGTGATAGAAATAAAATATAAAATTATTTAGATGTCTTAATTTATGTAAGATTTTGGGAGAGTTGATTGCTTGATATGAAAGAATTTGATTTTTGTCCTCCTCATTCTTCTAACATTCTTTTACTAAATATTAATTATGAAATTTGTTAACTCTCAATAATGGACTGAGAATTTTTTATGATGGAGAAGAAAATAAAATATCAAAGTTACCAGGGAAATGGATCCTATAGATCCTTTCCTGTGGAAAAAAAAAAAAAAAAAAAAAAACATGACATGAGCATGTGGGAAGATCATAACCCTACAAAGGAGAGAATCCAGATCCAAGTTACAAAGTGTTATTAAGACTAATAAGAGGTGTTAATTATTACAAATATTTTTAAGGGAGAAACAAATTATTAATACTAATAGTCATTTAAAAAAAAAATAGTATTTTATACATATAATAAAAATACTAAAAATTTAGTTACGGGCGACAGCCAATTCTCACTCCTCTCTTGAATCCGCCCTTGTTAGCATGGTATAAATGAACCTGTGCTTTACTCATTTTTAAGTTCAATATGTTCCTATATAAAGGGACATGTTAGAAATATAACAAAAATATTAGCAATGGAAGTTGTTTCATGATAGTAACTAAATATTAATGCAGGGAATTGTGACCTCTGGAATAGTAATTATTGTTACTGCATGGTGCATAAAGATGAGAGGCCCACTATTTGCGTCTATTTTCAATCCTCTACAGCTTTTGCTTGTGGCTGTCGCTGCTTATTTGATGTTGGATGAGAAGTTATATTTAGGAAGGTATACTCTAAAATCTTACTTCACCTAAACATATACGTGTACCTATTCATGATTTTTTTTTTCCGGTTTTCCATATTCCTGATTTGATTTAATGTAGTTTGGCTGAATATATATATAGTGTGCTTGGAGCAGTGCTGATCGTGTGTGGCCTATACGCGGTGCTTTGGGGTAAGGGCAAAGAAATGAAAAAGAAGACACAGTCAGTTCCATTTGAAAATGAAGGCATTAGGAGCTCAGTAGTTGTTAGTAGTTATTAGTTGTGATGCCTTTTAATACAAGTTTCTTCTTCAAAACACATGAGTAAATGAGATAGGTTTATCAGTTTAATGTTTCTAAAGTTAATGTAGATAAGTTATCTACATTTGCTTTCAAAACGACGTCGTTTTGAGTTGAAAAATTAAAAAATTATAATGAAAAAAACTATTATAACCCTGAAATAAATTATAATTACAAAATATCTTTATTTTCACCTTAAAACGATGTCATTTTGAGTTCAATGTAGATAAATTATCTATATTGACTGTAGAAAAAGTGAACCCTTATTTTATTCTATCTATCTTTTTTATGTTTACCTTATCTACCATCATATAATATTGTTAGATTAGAATCTCAACTAACCTTTATCATTTTTTTCCTTTCTTAAGATTTTAATCTAATAGTGTTAGAGAATAATAAATAAGGAAAGCATGAAAAGAAAAGAAAAAGTACAATAACCCCTCCGTCTATAAATATGATTAAAATTTAGCAACAAAAAGAGTTACACGAGGGGAGCAGTTCATTTCTTTTCTTTTTTTTTAATATACGATTTCTTTTTATTCTTTGCCCACTCAACAAATTTCGTTTAATTATGATATACAAACTCATTATCCTATCCTATACACTACGAACTACACTAGAATACATGTTCAATTCTTGATTCTCATCTACACAAAGTACCGGGGGTGAGATAGTTGTTCATTGACGGTGATTTTGGAGTCTTTGGGGATCAGTGTTTTTTTTTTTTCTTTTTCCTAATAAATCACAGATATCTTTTATGGGAAGCATTCTTGTTTGGGCAGGTCCAGTATTATCTTTGCGAGGGGCTTAAAGTCTTAATTTTAGATATGTTTCGAACAGAATTGCCTCCTATAAAGAATACTTGTGGTTTAACCAAAAAAAAAACCTCCCATTTTGTTTTGTTTACCGCGTGTATGGGTAATTTTCCATGGGGTTCTTGAAATTTTTTTATTTTTTTTTGTAAATGGGGTTCTTGAAATTTGTATGAGACTGTTGTTCGACGACGTCCCTCAATATGCTCGGAAGTAATTATAAATTATTAAATGGAGCACCAAATTAGCATTTGGAGGTCAGTCTATAATCAATAGGGTCAACCTGTATGCAGAAATGTAGAGAATGTAGAAAACGGATATGGCGAGTGCAACTCTC
This sequence comes from Gastrolobium bilobum, assembly GCF_033153095.1. Classification (NCBI taxonomy): domain Eukaryota; kingdom Viridiplantae; phylum Streptophyta; class Magnoliopsida; order Fabales; family Fabaceae; genus Gastrolobium; species Gastrolobium bilobum. The sequence goes on along the minus strand of NW_026895149.1, from coordinate 39,453 downwards.
CCTGCAGCTGGTGTATTATAATCAAATATGGTGTAAAGCGCAAGATGTTTAATTAAATAAACACGAGAGCTAATTATTAGATTCATGATTACCATATAATCATAGGGAAAAGTGTGTATAATTTTTTTTTTTTTTTTTTTGGTACATAAGTGTGTATAATTTTAAAGGATGTAAAGTTGTGTCATTTTAGGAGAGAGAAAGATATAAATAAAGGAGGAGAGAGAGTTGACAAAAAAAATAAAGGTGTGGGCCCCACCTATTTATGAAAGTGAAAGGATGTAAGTTGTGTAATTTTAAATGATAGACACTTTTCCCATAATCATAATATGAATAAACTTTCTTTTTTCTTATCTATTGCAAAATACAGAATAACGTCATACGTTCTCATCATAAATCATATAGCTAGCCAACCAAAGCGTACGACTTACATACATAACATAGTTTCAAATAATAAACAACATATGTCAGTACATTGTAACGTTCCGTGTATACCCGGTTTATTAACATGTCATCATATTAAGTCATGTTTAATTAAATTGCGGAATAACTTTTTCTTTTCAATTATGATGTCATTAATATTAACAAGTTGATTACTTAATTCTTTTTCATAAAACATTGTCTGTATGTAAATTGTAAATTAAACATCTAACTGAAAATACCTCAATAAATAAATAACTGAATGTGTCTCTAGTCACGTGTTGTAAATAATATTGATTTAGTTATTATTTAGTTTTTATTTAGTCATTTATTGTTGTATTGGGCCAAGCTCTTTGTTGTATTGGGCCAAGCCCATTAGGTTAAAAGTAGGTCAAATATTCTCTATAAATAGAGAACCCTTTGTACAGATTATTTACAATTCTATAATATATTAGAATACCCTTTTTCAAGTTGGTATCAGAGCTCTCGATCTGAGGGCTTTGCTTCCGCACATATTATCTTCTTTTTTAACAAAACCCTAATTTCTTTGCCTCTTGCCGTCATTAGCCGCCACCGGAAAATTTTTCCGGGGACCTTTTGGACCAAGGGGACCATTGTTGACCTTATTTTTCCTCCGATCTATCATTCTACGCAGTGTTCCTCCGCCACAAACGACCGAAACACCTCCGATCGCCTCCAATCAGATCTGTCTTCACCTTTTGGACCACTTTCCGGCGACTTTTCAACCGCGACCACCCACAGACAGGTGTGCGCTCACCGGACGACCACACCAGAAAAATCTCAGCCGGCGAAGCCCATCCACGCGCTCTCACGCGCCGCCCCTTTCCCGGCGAGTGAATCCCACGCGCAGCTCCTTTCTCCGGCGCGTGGAGGCGCGTGCGGCCGTGTTTTTGGACCGGACCACCACCATTCTTCTCGTCTTCTTGTCTTCTGTCTGGATCTGTAATTATTTTTCTGATCAGAGGTCATTTGATATTCTGTTTGGTTGATTTTATCGCTGGTTGTTAACTTTTTTTGTTAAAGAATGGCTGAGCATGATAGTTCTTCGATCTTATCTGGTAAGAGCACACGTTCTATATCTCTTCTTGCTTCTTGCACTGATTTTAAAACCTCATGGATTTTGGATTCTGGTGCAACTGATCATATGGCTTGTCGTACTGAGTTATTTTGTTCTTATCATCCTACTGTTGGTAGTCATACTATATCCGTAGCTGATGGATCCCATAAATCAGTTATTGGTTCTGGTAACATTCAAATTCAACCTTCCTTGTTTCTTAAAAATGTTCTTTATGTTCCTCAGCTTTCTACTAATCTTATCTCCACTCAAAAACTTACAACTGATTTGAATTGTTCTATCACATTTTTTCCTTCTCATTGTCTTATTCAGGATCTTACCACGAAGAAGACAATTGGAGTTGCTAATGAACAGGATGGGTTGTATCATCTCCTTCCAGACCATGCTAGCAAAAATCAGTTATTAATGACACGTCATCCTTCTACTGCAGAGTCTATGATTTGGCTCCATCACAAGCGTCTCGGGCATCCACCATTTAGTCTTTTGAAGTCTATGTTCCCCTCTCTGTTTCTCAATAAGTCGGTTGAGACCTTTCATTGTGATGTTTGTGAATTTGCAAAACACCATCGAGTGTCATTTCCTTCTAGCACTATTAAAAGCAGAGAACCTTTTTCTCTTATCCATTCTGATGTTTGGGGCCCTTCTAAAGTGCACAGTGTTTCAGGTGCTAGGTGGTTTGTTTCTTTTATTGACGATTGTACTCGGATAACATGGATATACTTGATGAAAGACAAGTCTGAAGTACCAGAGATATTTATTCGGTTTCATCACATGGTTGAGACTCAGTTTGGTAAGGGTATTAAAAGACTCAGATCTGATAATGGTACTGAGTACGTCAATCAATGCCTGTCACAATTCATTTCAGACAGAGGTATGATTCATGAGCTCACATGTGTTGATACCCCTCAACAAAACGGGGTTGCTGAAAGGAAAAATCGTCACCTTCTTGAAGTTGCTAGAGCACTACTTTTTCAGACATCTGTTCCTAGTTCTTATTGGGGAGAAGCAGTATTAGCTGCAACTTTTTTGATCAACCGTTTACCTTCACGGGTCCTTAACAATATCAGTCCTATTCATTCCATGACTTCCTTCTTTCCTTCTGTTCCCATATTGCAGAGCCTTCCACCAAGAGTGTTTGGATGTGTTGCCTTTGTCCATGTTCATAAACAACATCGAAGTAAGTTGGATCCTAGGGCTCTTAAGTGTATCTTCCTTGGTTATAACCCTTATAAAAAAGGGTACAAGTGTTATCATCCACCAAGTCGGAAATTTTTTGTTTCTATGGATGTCACCTTTCAAGAATCTGAATCTTATTTCCTGGGTCCTCATCGTCAGGGGGAGAATAGTTCTTCAGAAGACTCGTCCCCTTCCTTCTTTGAGTCTGGATCAATCTTCTCTCTTCCTAGTGTGTCTGCTCCTGGTATGTCAGAACCTTCAAATACACCTGAGATACAACCCATACTGTCTCACCAGCAACCTCAATCGTCTGAACCACTGGTAAGTCCTGAATCTCCTATTTCTTCTGAATCTCCTGTTTCTGATTCTAATATTATTTCCTCTCATGATTTGTCTATTTCTTCTGATATCTCTAATGACTTACCCATTGCTTCTACTTCTGATGACTTACCTATTGCTCTTAGAAAAGGAAAAAGATCTTGTCACAAGAAAACTTGTTCCTCATGTCCCTCTTGTACTCAATACCCTATCTCCCACTTTGTTTCCTCTGCTAATCTTTCTGTGCAGCACAAAAGCTTTGTTTCAGCACTAGATTCTATTGCAATCCCAAAATCAGTACATGAAGCCTTGAAAGATAGGAATTGGGCTCAAGCCATGCAAGAGGAGATGAATGCTTTGGAGAAAAATAAAACATGGGAGGTTATTGATAGACCCAACGGAAAGAAAGCAGTAGGGTGCAGATGGGTTTATACCCTGAAATATAATTCTGATGGCACTCTTGAGAGATATAAGGCTCGATTAGTGGCCAAAGGTTACACTCAAACCTATGGCATTGATTATGAAGAAACCTTTGCTCCAGTTGCAAAGATGAATACAGTGAGAATCTTGTTATCCCTTGCTGCCCATTACAATTGGGATATAAATCAATTTGATGTGAAAAATGCTTTCCTCAATGGTGAGTTAGAAGAAGAAGTCTACATGGAAATCCCGCCTGGTTTTGATTCTGTGAAGGGGGAAAATAAAGTTTGTAGATTAAAAAAGGCCTTGTATGGATTGAAGCAGTCACCTCGTGCTTGGTTTGGAAGATTTACTAAGGTTATGATGACCTTAGGATACAGACAGAGCCAAGGAGATCACACTCTTTTCTTCAAGCACTCCCAAAATGGGAAGCTTACTGTGCTCCTTGTATATGTTGATGATATTATTATCACAGGTGATGATTTTGTGGAGAGACAGATTCTGCAAACACGGCTTGCCTCTGAGTTTGAAATCAAAGACCTTGGGAAACTGAGATATTTCCTAGGGATAGAAGTAGCTCATTCAAGCAAAGGAATTTTTATCAGCCAGAGGAAATATGTTCTTGATCTTCTCAAAGAAGCAGGAAAGCTCGGGTGTAAACCCTCTAATACTCCTATTGAGCAGAATCACAAGATGGGCTATGAAGAAGAGAGTCCTCCAGTTGATAAAGGACAATATCAACGGCTAGTTGGGAAATTGATATATCTGGCCCATACTAGACCAGACCTAGCTTATGCTGTTAGTGTTGTCAGTCAGTTTATGCACGATCCAAAAGAAAAACACATGCAGGCAGTAGAGAGAATTCTTCAGTATCTTAAAGGTACTCCTGGTAAAGGATTGTTATTCCGACGTGATGGCAATCTATCTTTAGAAGTCTACACAGATGCTGATTATGCTGGATCCGTGACTGACCGTCGTTCTACCACTGGTTATTGCATGTTTCTTTGCGGTAACTTGGTGACATGGAGAAGTAAGAAACAAGATGTGGTTGCCAGATCAAGTGCAGAAGCTGAATTTCGAGCTATGGCTCAAGGCATTTGTGAGTTAGTGTGGCTGAAAATTGTTCTTGATGATCTCAAAATAAAATGTGAGGGACCTATGAAGCTGCTGTGTGATAATAAGTCCGCTATTTGTATAGCTCATAATCCAGTTCAACATGATCGGACTAAACATATTGAGGTTGACCGCCATTTCATCAAAGAGAAACTTGATAGCGGGTTGATTACCACTCCATACATTCCCACTGGGCGTCAATTGGCTGATCTATTAACAAAGGGGCTTCCTTCAGACAGATTTCAAGAACTTACTAGCAAGCTGGGAATGATAAATATTTATTCCTCAGCTTGAGGGGGAGTGTTGTAAATAATATTGATTTAGTTATTATTTAGTTTTTATTTAGTCATTTATTGTTGTATTGGGCCAAGCTCTTTGTTGTATTGGGCCAAGCCCATTAGGTTAAAAGTAGGTCAAATATTCTCTATAAATAGAGAACCCTTTGTACAGATTATTTACAATTCTATAATATATTAGAATACCCTTTTTCAAGTTCACGGAACTAGAACACGTAGACCGGACAGATCCTGATAGTTTATACAACTCAATCAAACTAAAACATCGTCAAATCAATGTGGCATGGACAATCTCCAAGCTCACCAAATAAACAACAAACATCATGGTAATGGATAAGGCATAATCACTAAACAGGTACATCAGCATAATCAGCAAGCATATCACTTAACTAAGCTTCGACCTCCTGCCGCTAGAGGTCTCAACCCCTGGGTTCCCTGAACCTAAAATAAGTGCCCCAATCGTGGGGTGCCGCTAGAGGTCTCAACCCCTGGGTTCCCTGAACCTAAAATAAGTGCCCCAATCGTGGGGTGAGATCTCTAAACAGAAATCTCAGTAAGACAAGGGGTCCTCAAGGATTTCTCCACCCCCAAGCTCACTTACATGTGCAATATAAGTTCTAAAAGCAATATACAATATCAGTTCCAAAATCAGTGCAATGCAATAGATAATCATGTCATGTGTGTCAAGATATTCTACTAGCTAGAGAAATGCAGGATTTATATACGTCTATTACCCACATTTAGTGCAAGACGCCACTTGCACCCACCCATAGAATCACCGTATTGTATGACGCCATATACTCAGGCTTACCGTCTAGATGGAACAACACATGCATATTATAATGCCCTTGCACTTAACAGCTCAAAAGCATTTCAATCATCAAAACATGAAAACACATCATGCATAAAACCATTCCCCCATGGGGCATGTGGAACCAACAATGGCTAAACTGAGAACACGAAAGCTTACCTCGCAAGCTAACTATCCAAGCCAAGCTCACACTAGCTAAATGCCCACAAACAACACAATCACAATCTGTTTATACAAGAATTAATCATCAATAATCATTGCTCAAGATTCCATTAAGTGATTAAGGCTTTCCAACTCATTTCATGCTGTTTCTGCAGGAGGTATTCGAATACTCCCCGATGAGTATTCGAATACTCCAAGTCTCCAGAAAGTATTCGACTACTTTCACTTAAGTATTCAAATACTACAAAATATCCGAATACTTTTCACTCAGTATTCGAATACCACAAGGTATTCGAATACCAATCCCACAGTATCCGAATACTATCCAGAATTTGAATACTTCTTCATAGGTAACCGAATACTTTTCTTCCCAAAAAAGTATCCCAATACTCCTCCAAGGATATTCGACTACCAAGGGATAAGTATTCGAATACTACACGAAAAGTATTCGAATACTTATCATTCAAAATGCAGAAACTCGAGCATTCTTCTACATAAGTCCCATTTTAAGTGTCCAAACTCGATTTGGAGTCCAATGACTCCTTAAACAAATGTTCATTAACACGTTTAGGACTCAGAAACACAGTCCTTAACTCAAATGATCCAAGTTTTACTTTTTAATGGATTAAACAAGCTTAAATCATGAAAATACAAAAACTATGATCTAGGCTCACCTCAAATGCTCAAAACTCAGAAAGTGAGACAGAAAAGAAGTCCTCTACACAGCACCTAAGTTTTGCCACTTCCTAAATACGAAAATGCACTTCAAGCTTTGCCCTTTATCAATAAAAATGGCTTCTTGAAGCCAAAACTACCATGACAATGGTTCTCTCAACCCAAGCTCAAGATCACAACCCTTAAACCCCAACAAACAGCAACCACACCCTCAGAAACGCTTCACCAACTCCCTCATAATGCTCATTAAACCAGTGTTTATAACTTCAATGAGGAAGAATCAATGTAAAGGTGGAGTCTTTGGTGAAGAATGAAGGAAGTCGAGGGTGGCAAATGGGAGAAGGCTGGCAGCTGATGAAGACCAGAAAACTCACGTAGAGGCAACCAAAAATAACCTAGGTCTTTGTGCCACTTAGCTTATATAGACCCACTTAATTAATCACACAGTATTAGCACTAATAGTTACGCTTATTATTTTAATCCCAAATTTGAATTCTGAACCTAGCCATTTTTCTAAGATTTGTCATATATTTTATTTTATTTTTCGCAGTACTTTTTCGGTACACGCTTTTACATAGCCAGTATCAGTTCTGACACCAGTTCTCATTATTTTAACTTGAAACTTGTTATGCTAGTCCTATATACTATTCTAGTGACATATACATACTTTTCATAATTTTATGAGATACTTCATCGGTATGCATTTATACCGTGGAGCAGAACCGGTATCTTCACTTTTCGTCAGAAAAGCGAATTTCAACAATATTAATCACTTACCACGATTATTTAAGCCTTCTCATAATTATTAGGGTCAATTATGAAATTATCTCATTAATCTCATAATTATTTAATTAAGTTCCTAATTTAACGGTGCGGGTTCTTACATGCATCACATGACCAAAATAACACAAATGCTCAAGTGACATAAACTTTTACATTTCTTCAACAACAGTAAACTCATTATTACATAATGGCATAAACAACTCATATGCTCTCAACAACAACAACATATAACAATAAATATCTCATGTCATGCAGTATCTCTATTTGGGCCTCTTGCCTCGAGATGCACTAATTTCATCGGTCTCAGTACCTAAAATATGGTCCCCACACAGGGTAGTGAGATAAAAATCTTAGTAAACTAAGGGTCCTTAAAGGATTTCTTCACCCCTAAGTTCACTTCAGGTATAAAAGCAATAAAGCAGACATAATACTAATATATATATATATATATATATATATATATATACATATATAATGCACATAAACTCAAGCAAATCGTTCTCTAGGCTATTAGTTGTCACAGGAACTCTCAATCATTCTCCAGGCCCTCGGCCATCACAAGAATATACATTGATCAAGCAATTCTCCAGGCCATAGACCGTCACAATAATGCTCAGATTGATTCGTTCCCTAGGCCCTCAGCCGTCACAGAAACTAAGATCAATCACCTGGCCAGGGATCCCATTAATTATGTAACATACACAAGTATCCACAATATAAATATCCAGCATAGCATATACATAAAACATGCATTACATCATACTTTGTGCAATTACATCCACCACATATAAACCAATGCCCCCCTCGGAGCACGCTGGAACAAACAGGGAATTAACCCCAAAGAGCGAAAACTTACCTGTCAAAGCGATGTCCTCCAATATACTCTCAGTATCAAGGAGGCTACAACCACAGTCCCTCACAGTGTCACAACCTATTTCAAAGATGTAGAGGCAATTAGCACATACACTAATCTACCACGTTCATTACAACATGTTCCTTGAAGAACAATCCAAAGGAACTAACTCTATTGAGGTATTCGGCACTAAATCGTGTTTACCATTTTTAAAATTGGTATTGCAACTCTTTAACATAAATTCTAAAATTTTACTCTCAAGATTTCTAACAACATATTATATGTATCAATTAGATTGCTATAACTCAGGTTATGTTTTTCGCAAACCGACTACTGCAAATCGGGCTTTCAAAAATAGAGCAGCGACTTTAAATTCAAATTGGGATTGATCCATTTATGTAAAAATTCCAGATAAAATCTCTTTGAGTTATATTTACATAGGTTCAAACCTCACTTAATTTGAAGCTCTCTAACTCAAGTTATGCCCATTTTACTACAATATGTTCCTGCCTAGTGCATATGACAATACCATTGTCTTAGCTTCATGACCAATTTAAACTACTCAAACATTAAAATTGGATTTCGACTTCTTCACAAAAAATTTGGCTTATAGTCTTAGATTTTTAAAACACTTGAGAGTGGACCAATTCGATATCTGTAACTCCAGATATGGCCCAATTTTTGAAGCTGGTTTGAAATTCATAACAGCACTGCCCCAACGACTTTGGGCACGATTTATAGCCCATTAACCACCAAATTAGATATCGACCCCTTCATGAAAGTTGTATGTATAATACTAAGATTTTCAAAACAGTAAATTATGTTCAAATCCATGGTCTACAACTCAAGATATAGAAGAAATACAGACAGTGTTCAATAAAAAAAATCACTTTTATAATTATATTTTCCCTTCTTTTAACAAAAACGAAGAACTCCATTTTTTTCTTTGCAAAAAGGGTTGTACAATCATCTCCCAAGATCATTTTAACACCAAATCAATGTTACCTCATATCACAAATATATAAACCACCTCAAGACTCAACCTTTTACCTAATTTATGCCATTTATCATGAAAATCTAAAGAAAGATGATAGTTTTTACCTTGAAGCTTCAAAACCACTAAAAGAAGAGACTTTCTAAGCTCTGGCTCCACTCCCTTCCACTATCTAGCAAGGTGCACAAAAATGGCTCCTCAAAGTTTGGTTACGTTCCCATAAAACAAGCTTCTAAGGGGTTAATGATGTGTAGGCTTCGGTCTCAAGGTGAAGTTTAGAGAAAAAGAGGAAGAAAGGTTGTTTCTTTAATGGTTTGGTGATGAGCACACTAACAAGAAGAGGAGAAGACCATGGCTGATGTTTTTGCAACTTCGGCAAGTACACCAGTCATTCAAGTAATAATGATGTAAAAGTAAGGTTGTTAATCCCACGAGGATTGATTTATCAACCAATAACTTATTTATATAATCAAAGTTGGATTGGCCGTAAATGGTTTTTTAGATTATGATTTGAATTAATAAAAATAGAAATTTAAAAACAATAATTTTTAATTTTCAAGATTAATAACTAAGATGCAAGAACGCATACAAAAACAGAATAACAACGAATTGAATTCAAATATGAAAAAGCGTAGTTAGGGATTCGATTTCCCCAATGTTTTCCTAATGAGTTTACCAATTCTTGCAATTAACATTCAAGATTAAGTTATCAACGATACTTTCTAAAATTGATTAAATCTCCAATCCCTTGGTGATTTAATCCTTTACTTTATCCAAAGTCCTAATTCCTTAGAACCTTTTTCTGGAGCAAGTATTAAGATCAAGAACCATAAAGTTGTAGAATTTGTAAGCCTATGTCTAGATCATACAAACCCTAGCAATTAATCAATCGGGATCAAGATACCAATATCCCTATTGACATACAAGACTCTATGTGTTTATTTGTGAGTGCGCAAGTCATAAACAAAACTAATCATCAATAAACAAATTAATTGCATAACTCAAATCTCAAATATTAATTACAAGAAAGATTAAACAGCATTCAGGAATTCATTGGTTTCATCTCACCCTAACTACATAAAAGAAATTAGCCTAGCATGTTCATGAAAACAAAAACAATAGATGAAAGATAAAGAGAATGCATGATAACACCGAATTATAGATGATCCAAAATGAAGCCTTAAGTTGTTCTTCTTCCTTCTCCTTTTCAAGAGCTCTCCTTGCCTCCTGAAAGTCTCTTCTGCTGCGTGAATCCCTATTTCGTAACCTTAATGCGTCTTTTTAATATAAAAAAAGTTGGGCTTTTAATTAGATCGGGATCGCTGAAGCGAGCTACTTAGCGAGAAAATACGCTCACTTCACACATGTTGCTCACTGGAGCGAGATTGAGAGTAAGAGATTGTGAGAAAAATAATGTTCTCGTTGGACTTGCTCGCTCAATCGAGCAAGCCAGCAAGCATAAAATAATAAGCTTTTCTTGAATTCTTGGCTTAGGTTTCATCTTTTCTAACTTCAATGATCTCCATAATTATAATTCATCATTTTAAACCTGAAACTAACATAAAAAGAAGTCAGAATCATATCCAAGTATTAAAATGTTGTAATCTTTTACATTTATTAATTATTACTATGTTCTTGATCATATTTATCTTTATTTAATATTTCTTTTATCCTAAAAATATAGTGTCTATGACACTCATCAGTTGTCTTATGATTTTGAAAGATGAAAAAGAGTGATTGAAAGGAGAAAGATGGAGTTTTTAGGTTATTTTAACCAAAGGTAAAATACCTAAGTAAGTAAGGGCCTTTTACTCTCATTATTTCACTTACTTTCATTCCACACTCTTCTAACTTATTCATTTTTCCTGTCAGCTTAGCTTCCTAAAATTAAGGATTACTAATCATTAATTTTAGTATCAAGTTTTCGGGTAATCTTGCTTACATGTGTTTTTACCCCAAAATACATAGTATTTCCACTTTTACACTAAGAGTGATTTAATTTAATTAATTAGATTTTCCATCTAATTAATCTTTTTTTAATAGTTAATAATTTTCCCAAAATCAAAATTTATCAGTTTGGGTTTTTACATTCACCCACCTTTTTAAATTTTTATCCGCAAAATAGAGACATACATGTCTCTAAACTTGGGATACTGCCGGAGAAGTTCGTCCTCCCGCTCCCAAGTGCACTCTTCAGGCGTCATGCCTTCCCACTGGACCTTGACCTTGGTGATTGTCTTGTTTCTCAACTTTTTCTCGCCTCTATCCAGAATCTTGTATAACCCCACAAGAGTCTTGAGATTCTCCCGTATCTCCACATCATCCGATTGAACAACATGAGAGGTATCCACTATGTATCTTCTGAGCTGAGAAACGTGAAATATGTCATGTAGATTGGCCAACTACGGAGGTAAGGCAAGCCGGTAGGCAACATGTCCTACTCTACCAACGATCAGATAGGGTCCATTGAATCTTGGACTCAGCTTCCTTACTCCGAGAGCTCGCCCTACAGCAGTAACGAGCGATAATCTCACAAAGACATGCTCCCCTTCTTTAAACTCGAGATATCGATGCTTGTGATCATAATAGCTCTTTTGGCGATTCTGTGCCTGCTTGAGTTTCTCTCTAATCATTTTGATCTGCTTAGTGGTATCCTGAATAAAATCCAACCCGAATAACTCCTTGTCTCCAACATCATACTAGCATGTGGGAGGTCTACACCTCTTACCATAGAGTGCCTCGTAGGGAGCCACCCAAGTTAGCATAAAAACTGTTATTATATGAAAAATCCACCAATGGAAGGTACCTATCCCAACCAGAGTCTTGCTCCAGAGTGAAAGCTCTTAGAATGTCCTCCAACATCTGAATGGTCCTCTTAGTCTGACCATCCGTCCGAGGTTGATAAGCGGTAGTCAATCTCAATTAGTGCAAAAAGCTTCATGCAATAGACTCCAAAACCAAAATGTGAACTTCGGGTCCCGATCACTAACAATGCTCTCAGGCACCCCATGAAGCTTCACGATCTCCTTAACATAAATTCTAGCCAGCTGCTCTGTGGTATAGCTCACCTTCAGTGACAGAAAGTAGGCACACTTAGTCAACCTGTCCACTATGACCCAGATAGAGTCAAAAATTTCCTTAGTCTTTGACAATCCCACAAATAAGTTCATAGAGATACTCTCTCACTTCCACTCTGAAATATCAAGATGTGGAAGTTTACCAGAAGGTTTTTTATGCTCAATTTTTACCTTCTAAAAAACAAGACACTTCGAAACTTATTTTTCTATATCCTTCTTCATACCCGACCACCAGAAATTTCTCTTCAGGTCTTGGTACATGTTTGTAGCCCCGGTGGATGTTGAATTGGCCTTTGTGTGCTTTAGCAATCATTTCTCCTACTAACTAAGTCGTAGGTACCACAATTCTATTATAATAAAATAATAGACCTTGGTTACTCCAAGATACACCACTCTAGCCTTTCACATACTCTATAAATTCATCTCATACATGTGCCTCTTTAATTTTCGCCAACAATTCATTTTCAATCTTTATGGTCTCTAACTCACAAAGTCTACCACCAAACACAGTCAACAATTGCAAGTCTCAAAGCTTCTCGATCACTTCATAATCTCTAATCATCATACTGGATAAGCTAGCAGACTTCCTACTCAATGTGTCCGCTACCACATTGTCCTTACTCGGATGGTATTTCAATTCGAAGTCATAGTCCTTCAAGAATTCCACCCATCTTCTTTGTCTCGTGTTTAACTTTTTCTGATCAAATAAGTACTTCAGGCTTTTATGATCACTAAACACAGCAAATTTAATGCCATACAAGTAATGTCTCCATATCTTCAGGGAAAAAACAATAGTGGCTAGCTCCAAGTCATGAGTTGGATAATTCTCTTAATGAGGCTTCAATTGCTAGATGCATAAGCAACAACTTTCCTTTTCTGCATCAACATACAACTCAACCCTTTTCCAGAAACATTGCATTACAATTCAAACTCCTCTTCAGGATCTGGAAGAGTCAACACTGGAGTAGTCGTCAACTTTTCCTCCATATTCTGGAAACATTCTTCGCATTCGTGAGTCCAAACAAATGTACTCCTTTTCTTGTAAGACAAATCAATGGACGAACCATTGTAGAAAACCCCTAAATGAATCTCCGATAATATCCATCCATCCTTAAGAAACTATTGATTTCGGTGATCGTTTTGGGCCTCTCCCAATCAATCATAACCTCTATCTTACTAGGATCCATTGCCACTCCATCATTAGAGATGACATGTCCTAGGAATTTCACTTCCGAGAGCTAGAATTCATATTTAGAAGGTGTTGCATATAGTTATTTCTCTTTCAAAATCATTAATACAATCCTCAAGTGATCTGCATGATCCTACTTGCTCTTGCAATAAATCAATATATAATGAGTCTCCAATTTATCATGTATTAAGGGTTAATATGCATATGAAATTGATTTAAAAATAATTAAAAGTTCAGAGTACAGAGAAGCTTTTGTTGGATATTAGAGAAACTCAAAGAGAGAAACTAGAATTTGAGCACCATTGATTTCTTCTTCTTCTATTTTCTTTTCATTCTTTGTTTTGTTTAAGCCAAATATGTATGGCTTAGTTTCTTTTATAGTTAGGAATATGGATCCGACGTGAATCCTTGTTATGATTTAATTCTTTTCATTAATAAATTATCTCAAATTATTTGTGTTTACCTTGGTTTGCATGTTTAAATTCGTGTGTGATCTGGCCAATTATATAGGGATAAAGAAGGTTAGGGTTCATAATAGACATATTGGATCTTGATCTAGACAGGGGTAGAACACCAATTCTTGCATGATCTAGACATAAGCTTGAAGGAATTGCAAACTTTTATAATTCATCGCGCTTAAGGCTTAACCTAAAAAGAATTTTTAAGACATTAGAATTCTGATTGGGTTAAAAGGTTAGAGAACTAAGACATTAGAATTTAACAAATTATTTTTTAGATGATGAATTATTTGAAATAATTGAGATAAAATAATATCGAATTGTAATTAAACCAATTAAGGGGGATCAGAGGTAAAGTAAACATAACTGCATTTTTATTCATAATTTCAATTTAATCTTTATAATTAATTTCTTTTACTGTCATCTATATTTAATTTTTAATTAAATATTGGTTACTTGTGAAATCACTCTTGAAATTGACTAACTTATATAAAAATGGTGAAACTATTGCTTATAATTAGTCCTCGTGGAAACGATACTCTACTTTTCACTTTATTACTTGTACAACTGGTATATTTGTCATGTTCGTAACAGCGTATTCGACACTAAATTGTATTTACCATTTTTAAAACTGGTATTACAACTATGTACCATAAATTCTAATATTTTACTATGGTAAACTATACATCTCAATCTTTCCAATGATATATTATATGTCTCAATTGGATTAGTATAATTCAACTTATGTCTTTCGCAAATCGACTACTACAAATCGGGCTTTCAAAAACAGGGCATCGACTTTAAATTTAAACTGGGAAAAAATTCCATAACTTTCTAGAATTAAATATCTTTGAGTTATTTTTACATAGGTTCAAGTCTCACTCAATTTAGAGCTATCTAGCTCAAGTTATGCCCATCTTACTACAATATGTTCCTGCCTAATGAATATGACAACACCATTGTCTTAATTTCACGACCAATTTAAGCTACTCAAAAATTAAAATTGGATTTCGACTTTTGCATAAAAGTTTTAGATTAGAGCCTTAGATTTGCAAAACACTTGAGAGTGGACCAAACCAATATCTGTAGCTCCAAATATGGCCGAATTGCTTAAGCAGGTTCGAAATCCGTAACAGAACTGCCCCAAGGACTTTGGTCATGATTTACAACCCATTAACCACCAAATATGATCTCGACTCCTTCATGAAAGTTGTAGGTATACTTCTAAGCTTTTGAAAACTGTAAAGTATGTTCAAATCCAAGGTCTACAATTCAAGATATAAACGAGATACAGACAGTGTTCAATCAGAAAAACCATTATTACGATTCTGTTTTCCCTTCTTTTAATAAAAACGAAGAATTCCATTTTTTTCTTTGCAAAAAGAGTTGTACAATCATCTCCCAAGATCATTTCAACACCAAATCAATGTTTTCTCATATCACAAACATATAAACCACCTTAAAACTCAACCTTTTACCTAATTTTTGACATTTATCATGTTTATCATGAAAATCTAAAGAAAGATGATAGTTTTTACCTTGAAGCTTCAAAACCACTAAAAGAATAGACTTTCTGAGCTCTAGCTCCACTCCTTTCCACTGTCCAGCAAGGTGCACAAAAATAGCTCCTCAAAGGTTGGTTTTTTCCCACAAGACAAGCTTCTAAGAGGTTAATGGTGTGTAGGCTTCGGTCTCAAGGTGAAGTTTAGAGAAAAGGAGGAAGAAAGATGGTTTCTTTAATGGCCTGGTGATGAGCACACTAACAAGAAGAGAAGAAGACCATGGTTGTTGTCTTACGGTTTTGAAAGATGAAAAAGAATGATTGAGAGGAGAAAGATGATGCTTTTAGGTTATTTTAATCAAAGATAAAACACCTAAGTGAGTAAGGGTCTTTTACTGTAATTATTTGACTCACTTTCATTTCACACTCTTTTAACTTCGTCATTTTTACTGTCATCTTAACTTCCTAAAATTAACTAATCATTAATTTTAGTATCAGGTTTCCAAGTAATCTTGCTTACATGTGTTTTCATCCCAAAATACACAGTATTCCCACTTTTACACTAAAAGTGATTTAATTTAATTAATTAGATTTTCTATCTAATTAATCTCTTTTTAATAGTAAATTATTTTTCTAAAATCAAAATTTATCAGTTTGGATTCTTACAGAGAGAAAGAGAGAAAATGCATAGTAATTTTTAACATGCAAAACCTCCCATAATGCAGAGGAGTAAAAACCACGGGTCCTAATCCAGCAAAATCTTCTATTATAATAATAATGGGTTACAAAGGTTCAAGCTTTCCTAGTAACATTAGAGGTACACTCTCTAAATTCACCGACAACGGTGGTACTCAAAGTTCTTCTATGAAAAAGTCACTAACTCAAATTTCTCTTCATAAGAATACATTCACAATCTAAACTAGAAAAAATGATTCTTATATAAGTGAGGTGAAACATTCACCTTCTTCTAGAATCTTCTTGAATAATGAGGTAGGTAGTATTTATTGGGATAATTACTCAGACATTAAATCATGCATTGATAAATGCAATACATGCTCAACCACCAAGAATATATTAAGGAATAATACATTCCAACAACTGTACGTGTGCATGATGGTTTTTGAGTATGGATGATGTTGGGTATTTAATTTTTCTGTAATTGATTGATGGTGTATTTTGTTGTTGGGTGCTGTCTATACACTTTATATGAGATCATTAAAACATAAAATATGTATGAAGTATTATTCAAAAAGATATACTATTATTCTACATTAGATTCCACTTGTTGTTTGTTATTTAGGAAATGTTATGTTCAGAACTAGAAGTATCATTATTCTGTATATTTGTTTTTGGTAATTATCTTTATTGTTTTCTTTTACAAATATAATGATAACTGAATATAATGATTTAGGAATATTGTTTTCTTTTACAATTGTCCTATGCAATACACGAACAAGTAGGTGGGACTTACTAAGAAGAAGAAAGAGAAAGAAAATAAGTGAATCCAATTCATTTTTTGCATATTGCATGAGATAAAAATTGTGTCATGCAACATGAGAAATAATATTCCCTAATGATAATAAAAATACATAATATATATATATATATGGGAGAAACATTTCTCCGGCAACATGAGATAAGTTTATCTCCGACCACTCCAAAACTACGTCTTTTTGTTTATTTATTTTCTTATATTAATTGATTCAAAATGGTTATGATTCATTTTTTTTCTCTCTTCTTTTATCACCATTTATCTATCTTTATATGGTTATAATTTAGTAGCCGAAGATTACTTTATCTCCGGCAGCTTAAGAACTAATAAGACCTATATATATATAATTCATATTCTCATGATTATTTTTTAAAAATTAAAATCAATTAACTCTTTTGGAACCCATTACAACAAGCCCAAGAAAGAAACCCCACATTTCACGGGCAGTGTAGAATGAGAAATTTCCAATATGGTGACAATATTTTAATATCC
The DNA here is from genome assembly GCF_033153095.1 of Gastrolobium bilobum. Lineage (NCBI taxonomy): Eukaryota > Viridiplantae > Streptophyta > Magnoliopsida > Fabales > Fabaceae > Gastrolobium > Gastrolobium bilobum. The sequence goes on along the minus strand of NW_026895149.1, from coordinate 22,130 downwards.
ATATGATTGTTTTGTGTTTGGTATTAAGGGTAAGTTATACAGTGGCGTAGCCACCTTAGTAGTAGGTAGGGCCTAGACCCTAGCTAAATTTTAAAAAAAAAATTACTTATTATAGATAAATTATTATGGAAGATGGATTATTATGGACCTTGGCCCTAGCTAGGTGGAGTCTTGGCCTTATCTAAAAGTATATACTAACAAAGCCTAGTACAGTTGGTAGATAACTAGATTCCTTAAGTATGCTGACAGGGGTTCAATCCCTGGCCATGTGTATGGAAAAGGCTTTGTTGGGAAGATTTATCCACTTAATGTGATTTCCCACCTCGAAAGGATTAGTCTTCGACTGTCGGCTTGAGGATACCTTGGAAAACAAAACAAAAAAATATATTGAAGATGGATTATTATGAACCTTTTAATGATTGAAAACGTATATGTAACAACCTACAATACATGGCCCTTTACAGATTGGAAACGTATATTTTAACCGCCCACGGTACACTGTGCAACAATTCTTGCTACAAAGACCATTAGCGAAAGAAAGGAAAGAATCGTTTAAGGTCCATTCTTAAAAGGTTTTTCAAGTCTTTCTTTTTTTTAACGTTGTGTCTTCTTCACGCATTCGTTGTGAACGCCACCAACAATCACTATTGTGGGTACTCTCCTTAACCCCTTTCATTTGTTTGTGCAAATATTTACTAAAGTTTTGATTTTTTATTTGTTTTTGTTATCTAGTTGGTTGAATATTGATTCTTTGATCGAGAATTTGAAAGGCTATTTTAATAAGACTCGAGTAAAGGAAGGATAAACAAGGGGAAAATGTGGCTAAAAATTAGAATACAGAAGGATCATGGTATGAGTGTAAATAATTTTTAACATATAATCTTTTCTCCCTCTTTCCTTCTGTTGATTAAATAATTGGGTTTCTATGCACAGAAAATATTTTATTTTATTATATTATTGTTTGGGTTTCATCAACCATCGTGTCTAAATATGATATGTTTATTTGTTGTGTGCCATCAATTTTATTCAAAAAGGATGATGACTTTCTTGCAAATAATTTTGTTGTGTATATTGAAAGAGAGATTGCTGAAACTTTTACTATAGATTCTATCCTTGAAGATTTCGTCATTTTAAAAGAGCGTCGTTTATAATTTTAGGTATGTAACTTTTTTATTATATTTTAAATTATTTATTAAATGTTATTATACATATAATTATTATATATATGTGTATTCATATCCTTAGGACAATGCTTGGTTCGTTGCATCTTATGTTGTGGGAGGAAAATAAGATTCTTTTGTTTGAATGTTTACGGGAAATGTTAGTTCATTTTTATATGTTTGCTTTGATATATAATCATTAGGTATTATTTATTTGAATTTTCAATGTCATGTGAGATTATTTAGTAAATAACTTAAATAAGTGTGCTAGAATTCATGGTAAAAGATTTTCATAATAAATTTGTGTAATTAAGATAAATATTTTGATAATTTAATATGTCAAAATTTTTAGCTCCGACTAAAATTAAATTCCGGTTCTGCCCTGAAGTATTTTGTTGGCTTGACTTTTAAACACTTTTATAAAATCAACAACCAATAGACACGCTTGAAAACTCTCGTTGAATAACATACTCATAAGGGTACTATATGTCAACTTCATGGAAACTAAGCTCCATCATTCATACTGAGAATGCTAGCTAAGTCAACAACTCCTCTCAGAGAACCTTTTGAAACTTACAAACAGGCAACCTAGTTTCGTAAGCTTGAGGAAAAATAAATATATATATATATAAAAAAAAAACATTAACGCTTGCACAAACTTGAAGCCAATTTTGTCTCCTCATCAGTGCTAAACTTCATGTCTGCTTGATATAGCAAAGGGACCCAAAACCATCTCTTCCTTCAACAATATCTTCCTTGAATTGTTATCTGTATAAGTCGCACAAAAAGAATTCATGAACCTATAGCCCATTTCATTTCCAATAACTCAAGCCAAAGTTTAATGAATACAGTCAAAACTTAATGGGGATCTGAAGTTGTTGCTTTTGTTCTTCTTCATGCTAGCTACTCCATCCAGTCTCTTAAAACATTTGAACTTGGAAAATCAGCTAGGATTGTGTTTTAGTCATAGGGGGTCAAATATGGTTAATTTATACAAAGTTGAAGCCATAGGTGGTGTGAAGCCTGTACTGTTAATGATAGTGGTCCAGTGTTTATATGCAGCAGTGAATATCTTGTTAAAGATCGTAGCAAATGATGGAATGAGCTTAAGTGTTCTTATTGCTTACCGCTTCATCTTTGCTGCTGGCTTCATTATTCCCTTTGCTCTCATCTTTGAAAGGTACATATCCCTCTTTTGAATAAGCTTAGCATTATAGAGCTAGGAAACAAAGACACAGGGTAAAATTCACTCATTAAACCCCAGCTAGCTAGGGTAGGAATAACGGCAATCCTTATACATAGCCTTACTCATACACATTTGCAAAAATACTATTTTCATATTCAAATTCGTGATCTTTCAATTACATAGAAACAATTTTACTACTGTTTCAGGCTTGCCCTCAATTACCTTTCCTATGTACATAACATAATTTCATGTAGTCAAACTAAGGCACACATTAGACACAAAATTAAAACAAAATGTGAAAGTCTGCAATTTTGAGAAATTTTGAATTTTCTACTATTTTATTCCAATTATGAGAGCTTATTATAACTGCAATTTTCATTGGCATGTTTGATCAGGAAAAGCCTGCAACAACTTACTGGGAAAGTTCTACTCTATGCTTTTTTTTGTGGGTTGTTTGGGTAAAATTTCTAATGCCCTAATTGATTTTATGACAGTCAATTTACACAAGAAGTGTGAGATAAGAATTTCAAAATTTTCAGGGGATCCTTACTACAAAACCTCTATGTTAAAGCTTTGGCCTTGGTATCTGCAACATATGCTACAACCATGTTGAACCTCATCCCCGCTGTTACCTACATCATGGCTGTTTCTCTTGGGTAGGCTCCATAACCTTGTATCAGATCATTGAATCGCCACTATTGATATTGAATACCATTTGATCCAAAGGTGGGGATTTGGTTCCCTTCCCTGCTTTTTGCAGGCTGGAGAAGCCAAATCTTGGAACAACAGATGGGAAAGCCAAGTTGCTGGGTACTATAACTGGAATTGGTGGAGCAATGATCTTCACTTTCTACAAAGGCAAAAGGATATCCTTCTGGTCAACACACATTGACTTAGTGCAACATGCGGCATCACCTCATGGTGGAGCTACTGGTTCTGGCTTATGGGGCTGCATGCTAGCTCTGGGCACTTCTCTGAGTTACTCATTGTGGTTGATAATTCAGGTTATTCATAATAGCCTTCAACAACTCTTTTGTTAATTTTTTTTAAAAAAAAATGTATTACAATCTCATGGTCATGGACATAGTACTATACTACTACAAACTTAAGGTTCCACATAGTAATTTCTCTGCATACTTGAATGAATCTGTTCCAAGTTTACAATTTTTTGAAGTCCACAAGTTTATTATAACAATTTTAAGTATATAGCCAACTTTGAGCATGAACCAAGTCTCTTTAATTTAATCTTTGTAACATATTGAATATGTATAAGCACAGACAAAGATGAGTGAGAAGTTTCCATGGCACTATTCAATTGCTGCTTTAACCTGTACAAGCAGCTCAATCCAATCCGTTATATTTGCTCTTTGTACGGAGAGAGATTGGAGCCAATGGAAACTTGACTGGAACTTGAGGCTTCTAGCAGCAGCTAGCTCGGTAAATGCTTGTTTTTTATGCTTTCTACAGACTACACCATTGCCATATGAGCAACACATGCAAATCTATATCTTGTTTATATTGTTAGAGAATAATATAAATTATTAAAAAAACTCTCATCTAACATTTTAAGGTTTTGGGTTGAAGTGGTTCTTTACATAATATCAGAGCTTCAGTGATCACAAGGTCACGAGTTCGATCTTCACCGCCTCATTTTCGAGTGGAATTAAAATAAGCCCAAGGTAAAACCAAAAAACATTGGGCCTGTGCAATATCCACGCTTCAAGCTCAAAGGGCTCTTGTGTGAGGGAGTGTGTTAGAGAATAATATAAACCATTAAAAAAGCACTCACCTAACACTTAAGGTTTTGGGTTGATGTGGTTCTTTACATATATAAAGTTAAAAGACATAATTGGAGGGTCTATTTTTGTTTTGCAGGGTATCTTGGCCTCTGGGGTGTGTTATACCCTAATAGCATGGTGTGTGAGTAGGAGGGGACCTTTGTTTGCTTCTGCTTTTAGTCCGCTAATGCTTGTGCTAGTGACCCTGGCGGGTTCATTGGTACTAGATGAGACTATTCACATTGGAAGGTGAATTCAGCAACTAAATTAGCTTTGCAAATTATGAACACTTGAAAAGTTTCCAGTTTCAAGTGTCAATGCCTTATTATTATGGATTGTGTATGGACTGTGCAGTATAACAGGAGCAGTGTTGATTGTGTGCGGATTGTACATGTTATTGTGGGGTAAGAGAAACGAAAGAATGAAGGCAGGGAGTGAGATAGTGTCCCCAAAAAGCTCTGCTCAATGTGAATCAGTCCACATTGCCAGATCTTTCGCATGCAACCAAAGAGAGTATGACAAGAAGATCGTAACAAGTGTTGCTTCCAATACATCTTCAAGTATCAACCATTCTTTAGGCGAAGTTCAAAAATTGAACACTTGAGGGTAACTATTCATATATGATCAGTTTATGTGTCAAGAAATCAAATTATTGAATAATTTAATTACATTATTTTAATTGGATAGCCTGCTAGAAATTCAATTTTAAATGGGAGTATATGTATATAATATATTTGCAATATTTTTAGTATGCAATATCATCAATTATTGTTGGAAAAATGCCACATTCAGCAGGGCTTTGTGCAACAGTGTGAAGGCAAGTGGTAGATTAAACCTAACCCTTTAATCTTGTTTCAATAAATACATAGCAATTCAGTCTGTTTCTTTTTTCTTTTTTACATCTTTGATTGCTCCAGCATCCCATATTTCATGTGACGTATAAGGCTTGATAGTATAAACTTATACTATACGTTATAACATTTTCAGTTGTTTGGTGTGACATCGTATATTATACGTCAGAATTTTTTAATACATTAAAATGATGTATAACTTAATTCGGCCTAAAGGGGAGGGATTAGGCCTGATAAGGGATTAGTGTATTAAAACCGTTGACCAGTGCAATTCTCTAAAATTAATATATTATTTTAATATTAATATATTAAAATAAAAATTAATTTTTCAATATATTAAATTTTAAAATATTGAATATTTTTATTTTTATAAAAATTAATTTATTTTTTAGACACACTGATCAATAGATTTTTATAAAAATTAATATCATATGATATTTTTTGAAGAATTATATAAATTCTTTATTAAAATATATTTTTATTAAAAATAATTATTTTTATCCTATATAGTATTATACAGTGCATTATCAAATACTAGATGATATTATCTTATACAATATATTATTTTATACAATATCATGCCAAACGCTGGATAGTATTAAAATTTAATTAGGTCTTATACAATCAGGTCTTATACTATCAGGTCTTATACTATCAGTCATTATCCTATACTATGGACCAAACATGCCTTAAATTAACTAACAACTACACACTTCATTGATAATCTAATTTTGGCACTTGGTTTAAATCAAGGTAAAAATAAATGCGATCAATTAATTTGCCATCGAAGTCTGGGTCATGTAGTTGGTTATCAAGCTAATCTCACACACTAGATGTCTTTGTTTCGAAGGAAGGTTAATAGAGGTTAGAATTGCTATTTATACTCTAACTTATAGATTTTTTTATTCGAAGGAGGTATGATAAAGATTAAAATTGCTATTTATACTCTCACCTTTTATTCTTGAAGTATATTACTTAAGTTACTTGCTAATAATTAGGCAATATTTATATTACGTGTATATTAATAAATACAATTTCTATGCAGGACATATCCTTATGAAGTTATACTCTCACTTATAGATTTTGGGATTTGAAGCAATTTATACTCTCACTTTTTGTATTATTGACTAAGAACGGTAATTAAGTTACCACTAATAATAATTAGACATTATTTATATTATATGTGTGTGTACGTATTAATATAAATACAATTTCTATGCAGGACATATCGACATGACGTAATACTTAGGATTTCAAGGAGGGGTCACGGAGATTAAAATTTGTATTTTTACTCTCTATATATTTTTGAACAATAATGATAAAGGTACTTAGGCTCTATTTATATTACATATATATTAATTAATATATATACAATATAGACATATTCATCCGAAGAGCTTGTTCTTCTAGAGGTGTAAATGAGTCGAGCGGCTTATCAAGGGTTCAAGACTTGACTTGTTAAGCTTGGTTTGGCCTGACTTGTTTAATAAATAGAACGGGCTCAAACTTTAAAAAAATTTGTTTAGCAAACAAGTCCAAGCCTAATTTAATGAGGCTTAGCTTGAAAGCTCGTGAGCTGACCCGATACATTATTATAACAAATAATATATTTTTATGTTACTAAATTATTAACCTTATTTTTTATATCAAATTGCTCATATGGAGGTGTTATGGACTTTAGGAAAGTGCTAAGTTTTCCTGGAGTAGAATGAGGTCTGATAGTAGTGCTAATAGGTAATTTTTTTAATCTTTTTTTTTTTTTTGATAACATAATTTTTTATCTTTGGGTAGGTGTTGTGTGTGGATATTAATTGTTAACCTTTTTGTTTCAATTTGAGGATGGGAATGATGGTGACATGAGATGAGATCCATTTGTTTGTCGGGTTTGATTGTTATTTTAATAAAGGTCATACTAATTGTTATTTTTTTTAGTATTACAAATTGTTATCGCTGAAAAATTTTAAAGGTTAATGTATATTACATACTTTTTTTAAAATATTATTCCCCCACATTTTCTATTTCATGAATGGATTAATGTTTAAGAAGAAATTGTGAAACTCATTATTTGATCTTAAAATATATGTGGACTAAGTGGGTTCTATGGTTGTTTTTTCTCGGACGAAGGAATACATAATTTGATGCATTTATAGTTTCAAGATTTGAACGTATGTGAGTTTAAAAAAATACATTTTATAATTATAAATAAGTCAAGCTAAGCCTTTAAATGTTTATAAACAAACCAAACCAAGTATAGAATTTAGCTTGTACCAAGCTAATGAGCCAAGTCAAGCTCAAAATATTTTTCATAGGCTTGGCTTGTTTAAGCTAAAACTTGGCTCGACTCAGCTCATTTACACTCCTACTTGCTTCGTTGCCTCTATGCACGAAAATAGATCCTCTCATGTAAAAAAAAAATAACATGGTCATGTGGGAAAATCACAACAATACAAAGGTGAATCAACGGTTATGATTTTGTAACTACCTATTTCAATATTTTTTTCTCACTTCCTTTATTACCATTGATTCACATTTGTAAGGTTATGATTCTCCATCTGTCCATATCATTTATTTTTAACATGAAAGGATCCATATACCATTTACTAGGGGTGTAAATGGGCCAGGCTGGCCCAGCCCGGCCTACATTGAGCCCAGCGCAGGCCTGGCTTTTCAGAAAAGTAGAGTAGGCTTAGGCTTATAAAAAAGTTTTTTTAATAAATAGGCCATAGGCCAATTTTGTCAAGCCCGGCCTATAGCCTTGTAGGCTGGCCTATTTTACAAGACGTTTTATTAATCATTCAATAAAATCTTGTGATTTTTATTTTATTTTTGATTTTTCGATTTTCAATTTTCAATTTTTCGGTTCGATCACCTAGGTTTGAATCGATTTAGATCGGTTGATGAACACCCCTAGTAGCGGTGAGCCTTCTAGGGGCAAGGGTCGAGCTACGGATTAGTGGATTGATGCTGCTGTTTATGTTACGCTTTTATTTTGTTATATGGCATGTGTAGTGTTTTGACATGCCTAGTTAGATTATTTTGAGACTATATTGCTGTATGTAATAATGCTCATGATTGTTATTATTTGAGCTTCTGGATAATGAATGTATTTATTGTGAGTTATGTTAGATGCATGTGATGATGACATATAGACATGATGTATAGCTGTATTAATTTGGGTACAGAGCCATTATGTATGCATTGACCCTGTGAGGGGATCGCAGTCCGTGCAGGACTAGCAAGTTGTCTGTTTATTTAACTGTATTTATCAGGTTTGATTATGTGTGGGATTGATATCCCCAATTGTCCAATAAACAGCCGTTATGTTGTCCGCAAGACTCCTTCAGGAACAACACTTGTTGTCATATCTGGTTCGTCAATGGCCACTAGTAATGGCCAATGGGACTTAGTTAGTAGATTACGATGTTAAATTATGCTAATGTAATATATCATGCGAACGCTTTTGGAAATATTTTCAGAAAATACTTTGGAAAAAGTTTACTCGTATTTTTTACAAGACGTTTTATTAATCATTCAATAAAATCTTCCGCTGTGTACGCTATAATATCATAACGTTAAAAACCGAAGTACTACGGGGTGTTACAACAAAGAACATACCTCTTATAGCGCAGGCTCACGAGGCATCCCCTTGTTGTGCCTATGTGGTGATCAAGTCTCTTTCGTGTCAATGCACGATGAAGTCTCCTTCGCGTTACAACATGATCAAGTCTCTGAAATTGACTTCAGGAGTATGGTAGTATCTTCCAGAGTATTCTCAAGGGGAGAGGGAGGAGTGTGGGGGCACTTTAGGATTTCAATTCGTCTCAAATCTGTCAGGAAAAAAGTTCTAATCCTAAGCTTCTTGGGCTCCAGGCTTCTTAGGCTCTTGTCATACACTGAGTTCAATTGGGCTTTGGTAAAAAAATATAAACTCAATCATAACAAGTGTGGATAACGGTGAAGGGGACTGATGGGGGGTTTTGGGTGACGGTGGAGGTTGTAGACAATCGTGACACAACTTGAGCGGGAAATTCTTTGGTAACATTTGATCTCACATATAACACAATGCCAATATTTACCGGTAGAAGTAGAATTAACTATTAAGAGATGTGTGGTAGCTGGGGGAGATGAGAGAGAGACAGGAAGAGAGGAGGAAGGAGAAGAAAAATAGGGCTGCATAAACACGTACTTAGAATCAAAATGTTGTTCCAGGGGTACATTATATTTCTTTTTTATAACTAAATTTCTTTGATTATTACATATTTTGTCTAAATTCATAATCGAATCTGGCTATGGGAAGATTCTTGAGGTTATTCTATAATTCCCCACATGTACATAGGCTATGTATACACCGAAAATATTTTCGGTATCCCATACACTCAAAAATTTGTTGCATCGTTTACTAAAGTTAAAAAAAAGTAATCCGATTAATTAAATGTATTTATTTTATCTATTTATTTGTTGTTAATATTATCTGAATTTTTTAAATAAAAAATTAATAAAAGTGTACCTATTCTTTCTTGTACTAAATGAGTTATTGAGTAGCTGAGTTAGGTCTATATTCCTTAATATTTGAAGTATGTTAATATAGAGGTGTTTTTAGAGACAGTGATATTGGTAGGGGTGATAAACGAACCTGGGGTCTTACATGGGTCTTTGGCTCGACTCGTGAAGGCCTGAGCTTACATGTCTAAAATTGGTTATTGGAATCAAGCTTGAACTTGTATAAAAGCTCGTTTAATAAAAAGGCTTCAAGTTCTAATTTAAAAGCTCGTCCTTAGAGCATCTTAGGCTGCTTAGCATATTAATTTTTATTTTTATTTTATATTTTTTATATTACTTGTAATAGTCATCTCTCTCCTCAATCTATTTCATCCCATTTTATTTGTTGAACAGACTCTTTGAATGATTTTGTTCTATATTATGCTGTTTGTATATACTTTGAATTTATTAATATTTATGGAATTACTAGTGCTGTTGATTGTATGTTATATTTGGATAAATTTTTGTTGTCTTATTTTTTTAAATAGGTTAACCGGCTAAACCAATTTTTTATTTTTTTTTAAAAAAAGTCATGCCATATGCCAATAATTATATTCATAACAAGTAACAGGCTTGACATATTTAATACAAACTTAACATTTCAAGACCAAAGCTCGACTCAGCTCAGCACGTTAACCGTTCACCTACTAGTATACACCAAAACTTTTAAAAGAATCACTGTGTGTACATCTCAAGTATGGTTGAAACTTGAAAGAGCGAAGTGCTCATGAAAGTTATAAATACAAAATGTCTTTTCAATCGGTGAAGATGAATTTTTTTTGGGATGAAAAATATTCTCCATTAATGAGCGAGAAGAGCCATAATTGTTTGACCATTACCTTGTTGCAAGTGAGTAGGAGCTCGAAAGTGAGAGATCATCTATGTGGAGGTCTATGATTCTTACTATAGAGAGGCTGAGGATTGACACCTTATTTGGGCCTCTAAGGAGAACCCATGCGTTGGTTTGTGAGGCATGTTCATCTTGGGATATTCAAATGTGATGAGTCTCACATTGGTTGGTAATGAGCTAAGTGAAGAGTATATAAGTGGAATGACCCATGAACCCAATGCCTTAAGGTTTTGGGTTGAGACATGGTGTCAGATCCACTTGCTACGGTTGGTGTAGCCTTAGCCTATTGGTGGTAGCCTCCCGCCACGGACTTTCCCCTGGACCCGCCTGAAATTGGTATTAGAACCAGGTTGGGCTCGAGCTAGCCTAGTGATTGGCTAAGAGGCGGGTCGAGTACTTTGCGCTTCGGGTACTCGGTTGCGGGGGAGCATACCAATGGTGGGTTTCACACTTGAGGGAGAGATTGTTGGATATTCAAGTGTGATTAGTCCCACGTTGGTTGGTAATGAGCTAAGTGAAGAGTATATAAGTGGAAGGACCCATGAACCCAAAAGGTTTTGGGTTGAGACATGGTGTCGGATCCACTTGCTACGGTTGGTGTAGCTTTAGCTCATTGGTGGTGGCCTCCCGTCACGAACTTTCCCCTGGACCCGCCTGACAGTTCAGAACATTGAATATATATTAATACCGAGGAGGATGGATGAAAACAATGTCCTAACCCAAACCGTCTATAAATATTTGAAAAATTTTGTGCCATATGCATTTCGAAAACTTTTTCTTACATAATCATATAAAATTTTCTTCCACTTTTTAAATTATTTTATTTTTTTATAATTTTGATGTTAATTATGCATTGAGTAATGTTACATATTTAACGTAAATAATAAAATAAAATATTTTAATATTTTATTTTTAACATCTCATTTATAATTTAATCTTTTGTTTACATGGGAGACGATATGAGAATAAATCCTCTCTTGTCTTATTTTCACACGACCAAAGGTGAAAGATCTCAAGCATTGTTTTCCCAAAAAAAAAGAACAAACAAAAAAGATCTCAATCATTCATGCACACTAAAGCGTTCAACAATTAAAGTGACAATTTCTACTTTTTAATTTTATGAACTTCTTTCACGTTAAAACAGGATATTAAAGCAGCCATGACATATTGTTTCCATCTCTTTTTTTGGAAATATTTCAATCGGTTCATTTATTGCTTCGCAACTAATCCGATTCGGAGCGGGTTCAGGATATTAAAGCATCCATGACATATTGTTTCCATCTCTAATCAAAAGGGCTTCGATATTTTCCATAAACATCAGTGGAGATCTCTATTGATCGGCCAGTGCAAAAGTTTGAAGTTGGGACATTAATTCAATATCCATGTTTTTACCGGGTTAGGTATTAAAGGTAACTTGTCAAGTTTGAAAAGTTAATTTTAAGTGAATTCGCCTTTAAAATAAGGGTAAAGTATTTTTGCATTTGGTACAAAAAAGCACACAAAAAAATGAGTTGGTTCCATTATATCTCTCTCTTCCCATTATACTGGACTCACTCACTTTTATGTTAATGCAATAAAAAAAATTTCTTCAACAAAAGCAAAAATACTAATCCCTTAAAATAAATGTGTATGTATTAAATTTTAGTGGGTTAAGATTACCATACTCTTTGCTTGTTCACCTTACTTCAAAAACTTATTCTTGTCAACTATTGGTTAAAAATATGGGAAATCCAATTATCATGTAACATAACAATGAAATTATATCCTCTTGATACATTGGAAATCCCCTTTTTCTTTTTCTTTTTTCTTTTATTTTTTAAATTGGCCCCACCATAATTCTATTTCTGCAGGAAAAACTATTCATCGATCGGGTAACAGGATGAAAGCAAATCCCTAAAAATATATAGGGTTCGCTTTTTCTGCAGTTAATGCAGATAAGTTATCTGCAGTAAGCTCAATACGACGTTATTTTGGTGCGGAAATCATGGTATTTTTGTAATTTTAATTTATTTCAAGGTTACAATAGTCTTTATATTTATACTTTTTTAAGATTTCAATACCAAAACGACATCGTTTTGGGAATAAATGCAGATAACTTATATGCATTAACTGCAGAAATATTTTTCTCAAATATATATTATAAAACTAACAATTAATATATTACAACTCGCGTTGCATTCCATACTCATAACTTTATAATGACGGTATTATAGCAACTTCATGCAAATGGAGTTTCATCATTCTTATTGAGAGAATTTTAAGCTGATATGCTATCTAAAGCTTATTGAATCTCCCAGCAGAAACCTAGTTCAAAAGCTTTCTCCATTTATTTGATTCAAAGACTGGTTATCCTTGTATTACCCCTCGTTAGGCGTGTTAACGGGGCGAACCGAGTCGAGCTTTGATCTTAAAAGGCTAAGCCTGTGTTTAAATGTGTCAATCTGATCAAGCTTATTATCTGTTATGAATATAATTATTGGCCTGTGATATAGCTTTTATACAAAAAAATAAAAGTTTGGTTTAGACTGTTAGCCTGTTTTAAAAAAAAATAAGACAACAAAAATTTATCCAAATATAATTTACAATCAACCGCACTAGTAATCTCATAAATATTCATAAATTCAATGTATATCCAAACAGTATAATATAGAATAAAATCATTCAAAAAGTCTGTTTAACAAATAAAATAGGGTGAAATGGATTAAAGAGAGAGAGGTCTATTACAAATAGTATAAAAAATATAAAATAAAAATTAATATATTAGGTCAGCCTGAGAGGCTCTAAGACTGCGCTTTTAAATTGGAGCATGAGGCCTTTGTATTAAAAGAGCTTTTATACAAGTTCAAGCATAGTTCCAATGACAATAACCAATTTTAGACATGTAAACTCAGGCCTTTACGAGTAAGCCAAAGACCTTAGGTTCGTTTATCACCCCTACCCCTCATCATTGGAGCTCTCTTATTGTCTTATTGATCCTCTTTGACGCCACCCCAGAGTTGGACATTGTGTTTAGTTAAAAAAGAAAAGTTAAGTTCACAAGTATTTTGTTGGTTATTATTTATTTTTATATATATATATATATATATATATTTATTTATGATTCATCGCTCATCAAGCTGTTTGAGATAATTTTATCTCCGACTACTAAATCTTAACCTTACAAAGATGGATCAACGGTGATAAATGAAGAGAGAGAAAAGGAATAATAACCATTCAAAGATGAATCAATTAATACAAGGAAATATGTAAATAAAACGACGTAGTTTTGGAGTGAACGGAGATAAATATATCTCAAGCTGCTTGAGAAATATTTTCCTCATATATATATATATATATATATATATATATATATATACATAAAAATATTTCTGCAATTAAAGTAGATAAGTTATCTGCATTTACTTCCAAAATGACATCGTTTTGGGATTGAAAGATTAGAAAATTATAATTATAAAGACTATAATAACCCTGAAATAAATTAAAATTACAAAAATACCATGATTTCCGCCCAAAATGACGTCGTATTGGGCTTACTGCAGATAACTTATCTGTAGTAACTGCAAAAAAGTGAACCCATATATATATATATATGGAAATATTATATTTATAAAAATTTTGTTTACAAACTCATACAAATTATACTATGTCTTATCGGTAAGACACTCTTGAGTGAAATCTTACCATTAAGCATTGTGTAATTTGTAACGTTATATTCACAAACTTTTTTTTACAAACTTATAAATTACATTATGCCTTATGGTAAAACTTCACTCAAGAGTGTTTTACCGGTAAAACATAGTATAGTTTGTAAAAGTTTGTAAACAAAAAATTTGTAAATATAACATTTTCATATATATATATATATATGTGGAAAAAAACATTTTTCAAGCTACTTGAGATAAGTTTATCTCTGGCCACCCCAAAACTAAGTCGTTTTGATTATTTATTTCCTTATATTTATTGATTCACCTTTGAATGGTTATGATTCCCTTTTTCTCTCTCTTCCTTTATCACCATTGATCATCTTTGTACAGTTATGATTTAGTAGCCGGAGATAAAGTTATATCCGGCAGCTTGAGAAATGATAAGCCCTATATCGGGTAGTTATGTCATTTCGGATTACCTTTAAACAGTTTTAGAATTTTTACAGATCATAATATTATTCGGATGGTTAATTTTGCTTATATGTCGTGTGAAAAATACGGTTCGGTAAAACTTCAATATGAAAAATATGGTTCGGTAAAGCTTCTTCCATTTAGAAGATTATAACTGATGCCCTACTCTGAAACATAGGTGTAAAACTCGGACCAAAAAATAACAGGCCCAGGTCCCCTGGTTGAACGTGGTTACTTCTTGTTCAAAGTAAAAGTAGGGGAATCGGGTATAACGGCGAAATCGGCTTGTCCTTTATGTGTGTGTCTGTGTGTGTATTGTTTTGCCTTGGCCTTTTATACTGGCTAAACGCGTTGTTAATAGGATTAACAGTCCAAGTAGTTAATGGGTCTCATTACACTGGCCTTTTATAATTAGAGCCTTTATTTTGCCCTTGGCTGTTATTTACTTTTTTAATTCTCAAGTGATTTGGTTTTGATTCACGACACTGGTTAAAGTGATTCACTCTTCAATTTATGATCACCCACTGTCTATTGACTTTATAATTTGTTCAGGTTATTCTTGAAGGTCTATGGCAGGAAGGATTTATGGCACTTGCTGCAATTGGAGCCACAGCTATTGGGTCAATTGAGGTTTGTCCATACTGCATAGTTCCTTAAGGTTATTGTTGATCTAATTATTTTTGATTGGCCATTCTTTATTTTCTTATTTTTGGATAAATTATTCTTTATTTTTTTGTATTTGTGCTAAAAATATTATTTTTTTAATTTTAATGCAGGTAACACAGCAACATTTTCGTGCTCAACCTTCTTCGTATTCTGCTACTCATCAGCCATAGTAGATTACTTATGTTTAAACATTTTAATTGTATTGACAACGTGATTACTTTTACGATTAATTTGTAAAAGAGTTATGTACTTTGTTTTTGTCATATATTTGGATCTATTAATTTTTAATGTTAAACTTTTTAAATTGATTTTATAATTGTATTTAGTTTCTTTTATATATTTAATGTTATAACGACAATTTTGCTTATAAACAATGAATAAATAAAATATTTGAGTCAAGTTATGTAATTTAAATGAATTATACAATTCAGTGGTTGCTTAAAATATATATGTTTACAAAAAAAAATTATAATTTTTGAAACCACAACAAAAATTTAATTAAAAATAAAAAAATGAATTATATGATTTAGCGGCGGTTCCAAACCGCCGCTATAAATATAAGTGATTTTTTTTTCCTATTAGTTAATGGTGGTTTATATACATTCAACGTCGGTTTAAATTTTAGCGTCGGTTATTCCAACGGTTGCTTCAAACCGCCGCTAAAATATTTAACGTCGCCATTTTCTAGATCAGTTTTCAATTGGCCACAGTATTTTTTAGTGGCGGTTTGAACTGCCGCTAAATCCAAAAAAACCGCCACTAAATCCCAATTTTGGTGGTGTAGGTGAGGGCTAGGCTTTGGGAATTGAAGTGGGAGCAGACAAGCTCATAAGAGAGATGAAGTTGAAACGTCTAGCTAGGTTCTCAGCCTCAGAGGTGACTGTGAATTGTGTGAACTTCGAATAGACGGTGAGTGTTGTACTGGTTGGAGGATCATATATATTTGAAATTTAAATGAAAAAATTGTTATACCCCGTGTCCAAACTTTTACAATACCAACGTTGCAAGGATTAATGAAATTTTAAAAAAGGGGTTAATTGGGTATAATTACAATCTGTTCGAAGTTATAAAAATTGCATGAAACGTCATTTTCAAAAAAGGACTTTTACGTTTTACGCTGAAGTCCAATCTGTTGACCTACATGCTAATAGTTACGGGTAAGTGAAACGTCATTTTAAATGGCATTTAAGTAGGTAAAGATAAAATATATGAAAATTTAATGTACAGATTTAATGGAATATGTAAAGACATAAATCAAACAATATTAATAGTTATAAATGTCATTTATTATCATTGCCACCTAAAACGTAATTGTCGTTGCCACTATAAATGGTTTTTCTGATTCTTGAACTGAAATGACACACTGTAATTGATCACAGATTCAATGGGATCGCACCACTAGGGTTAGCCTAGTGGTAATTAGGAGTGTGTGTAGTGTAGGGTGTTGTGTTCAATTCCTTATAACCTCAAAAAAAAAAAAACAGATTCAATGGGATCTTAAATTGCAAAATAAAGGCTAAATAGTTTAAATTAAATAAATATATAATTTACTCTAATAATGGAATTAAAATAAATTAAAATTTAAGTGAACCATTTGTTGGTGGCAGACAACTCATTCGATGTCTCACTGTTTTCTACATTGAAATTTTCAAATTAATAATAACTCATTATTTTCTGAAATATTTATTTTGAATTTTGAATTTCATTTAAATTTCAATTTTGAATTTGAATTTTGAATTTTTTTTTTTTTTTTTGATAACATGAATTTTGAATTTTACACTTGATAGTGGTGGGAAAACATTTGGACAATTATTAGTGGCAACTCATTTATTATACCATTACTTTCTACATGGATTTATGCCTAAGGTTTGGATGAGAATCTAACATTTACACTATATAGGGATTGTGATATTTCTGTAATTCTTTAGAAAGCACTTTTAAGTTTGCACTTTTACGTTTAATAATGAGTTGCCAATTCAATGAATAAAAATGGAAAATTGTTAATGCATATATGAATGGAATCCTCATAAATATAGGAGTTGCCAATGCTCATAATGATAAGATGGAAAATGAGAAATAATTATACGAGATATAGAATTTTAAAACAGATGAATGAAAAACAATCATACGATATAGAATTTTAAAACAGAAGAATGAAAAATAATTTATTTAATTCAAAATTCTAAAATAGATATTTAATTCTTTTTTAAAATATTTAAACTAAATATTTAATGCGAAAAGAGTTCAACATTAAATAGTGGCAGGCAGGTGCATTAATATCCCATTTCTTTTTTAAAATTCGAAATTTGAAGTTGATATAGGTGAGAAAAGAATTTAACATCTTTTAGTGGGAGACAACTGTATTAAATTCTCACTATTTTCATCATGGGAATTGTTAACCCTCATTTTAAAAAACATTGAATGTTTTTTTTTTCATATTTATCGAAAAGCCAAAAGACCCAAAGAAAAGAGTTCAGCAATAGTTAGTGGCAGACATGTGCATTAATATCTCACTCCTTTTTTAAATTTCGAAATTTGAAATTGATATTGGTGGAAAAAGAATTTAACATCTTTTAATGGGAGACAACTTAAATCTGATTTTAATTTTTGTAAATACAAATTTGTAAAATTTCAAATACAAACGACGCAAATCCTTGCAAAAAATAATTATTTACATAAAATGCTGATAGTTAAAGGTTGCAAACTGGACTTGGATCAGAGGGCCTGCCCGCCAACACATTTTTATAATTAAATTAAATTTTCACTATTCTTCTTTTATAATTAAATTTCTAATAAGGTTACCCAAAAAAAAAATTCCTAATTCATATTTCAGTGAGGATGTAAATACAAATTTATAAAATTTCAAATATTAACGACACAAATCGTTACAAAAAATGACTATTTATTATTTATTGTGAATAAGAGCCTTTTTGTGAATAAAACTTATTACATGCTAATAGTTATATGTGGCAAACTGGGTTCGGCCCGGAGGGCCGGCCTACCAAACATTTTTATAATTAAATTAAAATTTCATTCTTCTTATTTTATAATTAAATTATTAAATCTGATTTTAATTTTTGTAAATACAAATTTGTAAAGTTTCAAATACAAACGACGCAAATCCTTGCAAAAAATAATTATTTACATAAAATGCTGATGGTTAAAGGTTGCAAACTGGACTTGGCCCAGAGGGCCTGCCCGCCCTACCTGCCAATACATTTTTATAATTAAATTAAAATTCCACTATTCTTCTTTTATAATTAAATTCTTAATTCATATTTCAATTTTTGTTAATACAAATTTATAAAATTCCAAATATTAACGACACAAATTCTTACAAAAAAATAACTATTTATTATTTTTTGTGAATAAATATAAAAACCTATTACATGCTAATAGTTATAGGTGGCAAACTGGTTTCGGCCCGGAGGGCCGGCCTACCAAACATTTTCATAATTAAATTAAAATTGCATCCTTCTTCTTTTATAATTAAATTCTTAAATGTGATTTTAATTTTTGTAAATACATATTTGTAAAATTTCAAATACAAACGGCGCAAATCCTTGCAAAAAATAAATTTTTTTTTTTAAATCTGATTGTAATAAATGAAAGTCCATCTCTGAAATAAAATATAAAAACTTAGATGCAAATATAAGAACTTTTACGTGTGGATAATATAAAAATTTATTATATGCTGGTATATAACGCTGACAATTAGAGGTTGCAAAGTGGAGTCGGTCTGGAGGACTAACCCGCCTATATTTTTTTGTAATTAAATTAAAATTTTGCTCTTCTTATTTTATATTAAACATAATAACTCAAAAATTTGCCAACTCTATATGTACAAAAAGTTGGAGTTAGGTAGCTAACAATATTGATTTAAATAAAATGCAGAGATATATTTTTATGATTTACATTAACTTTTACGAGACAGACAAACAAATTTCTTTTTTCCCGTGCATCGCACGAGTTATACTTAATTTTGAAGGAGTTTTTTTTATGTAGGGTTCTGATTTAGAACATTATCCAGGAAAACTTAACGTTCTTAATGAAAATTCCATGTTATTTAAGGTCAACGTAAAAAAAATATTTTGGATTCATATAATGAACCAAGATATTAAGATTCAAGTGTTTGAAGCAGCGAAGCTATTGTCACCTCATTCTTTAAGTCTTTGGTGGACCCAAATGTATATTATTGTTTTTTAAAAATTTATCATTCTGGGTTCTTTATATTGTTACAAGTTTTTAGCATGTGTATTGATTTGATGCTGTTTAGACACATTTGTTCCAATGTAAGCAAAAAATATGACTCAGACATGATTATTTGGTTAATTTGCTTTCAAATCCCTTTCAAACAACGTTTTTTGTGTTCTAAAAAAAATAACTCATTTTTTTCCTGAGATTATTACTTCTGGGTGTTAACATATTAGCGTAATTTATTTAATAAGTATTTGCACTTTGTATCGTAGGCATACATATGATGGTAGAAGAGGATGTCCCTGGTAATGCATAAACATAGGAAATCACATGTTTGATATGTGTTGAACTCATTCCTCTAATGATTGCTACAGAATGACACTGAATTAATAGTGTTTTCTTATTTTAGGTACAAACTGATCTTTTAATTCCATATTTGCTTGGTCTGTTTGTTACCTTGATTTTATTAGTGCTGTTATAGTTAGCAATAAGTTGTATGCATTTTTCTTTTTTTACCCATCCTCATTTTAACATAGTCTACTGTGGCGTATTTATTTTTTACATAACTCATCGAGTAGATAACTGTATTTGATTTGCATAATATTGATCACTTTCGATAGCAGATTTTTGTTTATGATTGATATTTGCAAAGTTCTGTGTCAATGCTGTAATTTTTTCCACCTGAAATATAGAATAAGATAATAACACAGGTTTTTGTAAGTATAAGGTTTGCAGTGCGATTAACCAACCACGGCGGACGATAAATATTTTGTTCTTTTTTCCCCGGGCATCGCACGGGTAATTCACTAGTGTAGATTATAGCAGAGCCACAATTCATTAACACAATCGGCCAGCACGATAGTGATATTCAAAAAACAAACAATATGTGCCGCACGACAATCGAGATGCAAAGTAACATTTGGTTTGTGTTCATCACACAAAAATGAGGAAGTGGCCAAAGTGCCATGTTGAAAAAAAAAACAACAAAATGCTACGCCAACAGTAAATTTTGTCAAAATATCACGTGGCATATTTCGCTGCACTGTGGAGCGAAATATGTGTGCAAATAATTTGCTATACGGTGTAGCAAAATATGCCGCGTCAGAATGCACAGAACCAAAAATGCCACGTGTCAGGCAGGGAGAATTTCGCTACACTGTGTAGCGAAATTCTTCCTGTTTGACACGTGGCATTTTTGGTTCTGACGTGGTATATTTCGCTACACCGTGTAGCAAATTATTTGCACACATATCTCGCTACACAGTGTAGCGAAATATGCTACGTGACATTTTGGCGAAATTTACTATTGGCGTGACATTTTGGTGTTTTTTTTTGTACAACAGTGGCACTTACTGTTCCCAAAAATGAGATATAAAGTAACATATTCACATATAATATTAAATAAAACTCATCATATGACATTGTCATTAAAAGCTTAAGTGTTTACCCTCATAAATACACTGTATTGTCTTAAGATTGTTATTGAAGACAGTGGATGATATTCAATCACTAAGAGGTTTAAACCCATGTATAAAGCAGAAGAGATAAATGATCAGAATTATCACTGTGTAATAATAGAAAAATAAGAACAGACTTACTTGTCATATAGTTGAGACAGAATCATGAAAATATGCAGAATCAAAGGAATAAAAATCCGAGCTCACAGAACGTGTCTCCTTAAGAAAATTTTCCCCTTCACTGATGCCAAAGGTTGATGAACACTTGTCTCCCAGGATAGAACAGATTTCGTCTGAAGAGTGGCGGCACTACCAGTCAACAGCCCAAACGAACACAACAAAATGCCAGAGGAAATCACACCGGAGTATGAACAGGAATATGCAAACCGGAAGGAGAAAAATTCCGGCAGAGTTTTAGTGCAGGAAAAATTGGATCCATTTTCTGAAGGTGTTAGTGTCTATTTATAGACAACGTATGGTCACGTTTCAAAATGCACCTATTCGACCGTGAAACAACACATCCGTTGGACACAAAAATACGCATTCGTTCAACACGAAAAGACACTCATTCAAGGATGAAATAACATGTCTGTTAGGATGAAACAACATGTCCGTTAGGATGAAACAACACTCCTTTAGGATGAAAAGATACATCTGTTTGTCGACGAAAAGAGACACATTTTCACTACCAAACTTCTTATTCATAACCAATAGATTGTCTACACAATTTATATATATATAAATTCCAACAGTCACTAGGGATGAAAGTGGGCCGAGCCAGCCTGCAGGGGCCTACGACCTAACCTATATCAGGTCGGGTTTGGCCTATCATATATATAGTCAAATAGAACATGCCCGAGCTTTTAAAGAAGCCTATTTAGAATGTATATGATAGGCTTTTTTTTTTTACATATCGGGCTTATAAGCCTACAGGTCGGCCTATATCATATTATTTATGTTAAATTAAATAAAATAATATTATTCGTATAGTACCAAATGGTGATAGTTCAGTTGGTGCATGTGAGCTAAGTAGGTAGTGGAAGGACTTAGGTTCGTTCCCTCACCAATACTATCTTTGAGAGTGACATAAGATATGTACCAATCTCTACATTACCATCAAAATCAACATTTAGTGCTGGAGGAAGAGTTATTGATGCCTATCGTTCTAGTTTGACAGAAGAAACCATCTAAGTTTTAATATGCGGCGGAGATTGGCTACGTAATACGTATGACTTAAAGAAAAAACAAAAGATATAAATTTAATCGATTAGAATTATTTTATAATTTAATTATATTTGATTAAATTTTTATAGAAATTTGACTTTATTTTT